>NC_084481.1:139719016-140019016 GCF_030035675.1 Rhineura floridana | reverse complement strand
CTGGACCTAGATGGACCAACGGTTTGACTCAATACAAGCTAGCTTCACATATTCATATGGCCCATTAAAAGTTTATTTGACCCTCTTTCCATTCCCTCTACTTTAGAGTCAGCAGAGAAATCACTTATCTCCTCTTCTAACAAAGGTGAACCGAAAACGACATGAATCTGATTCGTACCTTGGTACTGAGAAGGAGGTTCTGACAGGCGTCCATACTTGTGCTTTTTGCCATCTTTCCAGTCTATTGCTAAAACCAAAGAGAGAAAATAACCCCACGAACATGTAAATGAGGAATCAAGTTACTTCAGCTTCTCCTTCATAGGCAAGAAGTCATGCTCCATGTTGCCCCCTGTTTCTTGGTCAACCTCAAGCAGCTTTAGGTTTCAGTGTGTAAATGCCCCTTCATTTGGTTCTTTCTGAGGGCTTGGTTTCCACATTATACTGCCTGTTACAGGTCCTTACCCTGGAATTGGCTCAGGTTTTCTAATCTGAATTTTTTTATTGTTAAATTCAACCCACTTCTCAGAGAGGTGAGAAGTTCTGGGGTGCAGAGCTTCTCAGTTTGGTTCCCTTTGGAAGAGAACACTGGATGCTTATTGACATTTTGGAATATTAGTTTTATTTATACATGTACAAATTGAGCAGCTTAAACATTCTGAAAGACAGATCAAAATCTACTGCTCCCACATAAGATTTCCATGGTGACAATCAGCACCTTGAGATGCTGTTAGCCTTTTCATCTTCAACAATGTCTCTGTATCTGTTCTCAGTTTTGCCCCCAAATGCATTCTGCCCATCTATTGTTCTTTCCACACATCATCTTTAGCTGGGTAGAAGAGAAAGGTCTTCTATCTCTCTGCTGGTTTCTGTACTATTTAGTTCTCATAGCAACATATTATTTCTAATTTACCTAACAAATATGAATATTTGCAGCCAGGCCAGAGATATTAAGGTAACCTGTCCAACCTCCAGTCTTTAACACCACACAATATGTTTTGATGTATAGCCTGTAGCCACATATGTGCTTTTTTCTTACTCTAAAGCATGGGGGACCAGTCCAGACTGGGACCACCACATATGGGTAGAAGAGGCTTAACCCTTTCCTCAACTGTGATACACTCATAATGTGCGCCTCCCACATGCAGCAGTTAACAATAGTAAAACAAAACAAGAATAATTGATACCCGTGGGAGCTTTTTAAACTATCACTACCTAGGGTGAGGTGTGTGTGGAGAACAAACTGCAGGCTGCACATTAAACATAATGTGTCATTTGACCCTTAGAAATCATGGACTCAAGAATTGGAAGAGACTTTGAATATCCCCAGTTTAACCTCCGCAATCTTAAAATGATTGCATACCTTTTGCCCCCAAGGATCTTGTTTGCTTTAATTTGGATTCCTACATTGAGCAGGGGGTTGGACTTGATGGTCTTATAGGCCCCTTCCAACTCTACAATTCTATGATCTCAAGGAAAAGTACATGACTCTCTTTCATTTTTTTATTCTCAAAACAACCCTGTGATGTAGGTTAGGGCTAAGAGATAATGTCTGTCCAAAGGCCATCTAGTGAGCTTCATGGGATGATTTGATCCTGGGTCTCCCCAGACCTAGTCCATCCCTCTAGCCACTACACTGCACTGGCTCCGGTATCAGCCATGGCCATGAATTGGACCCATTTCTGATGAGATTTTGATTGGGTGAAGCTGAGGCTTAATCCAGACAAGATGGGGGTGTTGTGGGTTGGGAAGCCAACTGACCTGCATGAAATGATATGCCTGGTCCTGGAGTGGGTTGTACTCCCCCTAAAGCAGAAGTGGCTAACTTGTGGCTCTCTAGAGGTTGCTGAACTACAACTCCCATCATCCCTTACTATTGGCCATAGTGGCTTCGGATGATGTGAGTTCTAGGTTAACAACATCTGGAGGACTACAGGTTAGTCACATTGCTCTAAAGGACCAAGTTTGTAGCTTGGGGAACCTCCTGGACTCAGAGCTATCTCTTGGAATTGCAGTTGTCATCTGTGGCTACCAGATCATTTCTCAGTCCAATTCAAAAGTCTGGCTTTAATTGTTACAGCCCCAAACTGTTATTTGAAGAACCACCTGCACCCATACAGCCCAGGCATTGAGATCTGCCTTGTAGGCTCTGATTGTGTACCTGCCTGTGAAGTTTCTGTTGGTGGGCATGAGAATCTGTTCCCTTTCTATGGTGGCTTTAGGCTCTAGAACTCTTTCCTCTCAGAGGTCTGTATGGCCCCTATGCTATGGATTTTTAAAAAAACCTCCCAACTTTTTCGAATGGCTTTTCTACAGAGCTATGTTAGAAAAGATTTTTGTTGTTATGTGCCTTCAAGTCGATTACGACTTATGGCGACCCTATGAATCAGTGACCTCCAAGAGCATCTGTCATGAACCACCCTGTTCAGACCTTGTAAGTTAAGGTCCGTGGCTTCTTTTATGGAATCAGTCCATCTCTTGTTTGGCCTTCCTCTTTTTCTACTCCTTTCTGTTTTTCCCAGCATTATGGTCTTTTCGAGTGAATCATGTCTTCTCATGATGTGTCCAAAGTATGATAACCTCAGTTTCATCATTTTAGCTTCTAGTGACAGTTCTGGTTTAATTTGTTCTAACACCCAATTATTTGTCTTTTTCGCAATCCATGGTATGCACAAAGCTCTCCTCTAGCACCACATTTCAAATGAGTTGATTTTTTTCTTATCCGCCTTTTTCACTGTCCAACTTCCACATCCCCTGTTAAATTTGCTTTATTAGTCTTTGCAATCATTTTGACTGGCCTTTTAAAATAATTGTTAATGCTTCTGCCTTTGTTTTAGATAATTGCATTTATTGTGCTTTTACACATGTCATGGGGGAGACATGACCCAAAAGGTGGCATATAAACAACTGTACGTATGTACGTATGCATAAATTAATAAATAATCTTACAAATGCTAGAACAGAGACTGAGCTGTTAAATAGAGTTTGCAGTGATTATAAGAAATGTGATACCCTGGGGACTGATATAAGGCCCTTGCACATTACCTGGCCATCCTCATTACACCCAAAGTGAATAACAAAGGAATAACAAAAAACTGGTAAATAGAACAGTAGAGATATTTCTTTGTTTCCTGAATCCTTCTCATTTGTATGTATGATTATGTTTTATTTTTTCAAAGCCCAGTTTAACATTTCCTGATGCAGAAACATCCCACCTCAATCTGAGAGTTTGTTTTCCCCCACCACACATCTCAATCAGGTAACAACACTGACGTTTTTCTAGTATGCACAGCAGATATTATAGTCTCTTTCTCTGAATCTCATTATTCAAGTTAACAGAGCAGAAGAGTAACACAAACCATCCATCTTGCTGGCTTGTTGCCCAGGGCTGGTGTCTAAAGATGGGTGTCATTATTTGAGAACACATGGAACAGGAGCACATTTCCCCCTTTAGCCTCAGAAAAGAGTGCCAAAGGTGTAACAGCCAGTGTCACTGGCAGAGACAAGTGTACCAGTTACAGGTGCAGACTGGAATAGTGTCTTGAGATTACATCACTATCATCATCTACATCCGTTGATCTAATGATCACAAAGTGGAAGAAATGGAAATAATGGTGGGAGACACAATATTTACATCCCTGTCCTTGTGGGCATACGAGTTGGTTATAAAAGAGAAAAGCAGAACCAAACAACTGTGCCAAAAATTTTCATCCCAGTGGCATTATATGGCCTTGCATAGAAATCAGTGGGCTGATCTATAATGCATAAAGCAGGCATTTCTTCACGTATTGACTGAGGCAATGTATGCATCAGAATGCCTCTGGCAGACAAGAGATCTGGTTTTGGGCCTGGAAGGTTCTTTGTTTGTATGTGCAATTTCAGTTGACTTACTTAGGGATGGATTCTGTCTAGTCTTTTGTAGCACAGAGGTAAGGGGAGGGGGCTGAGTTCAATATGCGGTGATATTGCTGACACAGCTGCTTTCAGCTGGCACTTAAATTAATGATAGGTTTCTCAAGAGGTGGTGGTGGTGGAGGAGGTGAAATAGATCTCCAACTGCTCTATACAGCCCTTCTAATGCAGGTAAAAAAAATGTCAAATATATCTAGCAATTGTTTATTGACTGAGGCATATCTCTGGGGATTACTGTGAAGATTTATACATATGAGGCAGTTTGTTATATTTACATGAAAATTATGGCCAAAGTGATAGCATTTTTTCCCGATGGAAATCTCCAGTGAAGGAACCCTTGGACCTGTACCATTTCACCTAAAGGTAAAGGTGTCCCTGCACTTATAGTGCGAGTCGTTTCTGACTCTTAGGGTGACGTCTTGCGACGTTTACTAGGCAGACTGTATATATAGGGTGGGATTGCCAGTTCCTTCCCCGGTCTTTCTTTACCCCCCAGCATATGCCGGGTACTCATTTTACTGACCACGGATGGATGGAAGGCTGAGTGGACCTCGACCCCTTTTACTGGAGATTCGATTCGACTTCCTCCTTCCGTTGGAATCGAACTCTGGCTGTGAGCAGAGCTTCGGCTGCGTTACCACCGCTTACCACTCTGCGCCACAGAGGATCTTACTCATCTGAAAAACAAAACAGAGGGCACAATCCATTTCAGTGGCCCATTAGCGTCAGGGGAATTTAAATTTAAATTGTAAACTCTTCAAAGCTGAAGCCTCACCTCTTGCGCTCCATAAAGCACCATTCATGCTGCTGATGTTGTTTAAATAAAATAATCACCATCACCAGAATGTTCATATATACATTTATTTGGCATCCATATTTTTAGCAGGTATGTGGATGAGATGGTTTCACACTTCTGTTAAATAACATGTACTCTTGTGTACTCGACACCGCGGCTTGATATCGGGCTGCCAGGGAAGAGCTACGGCGGGTGGTTGGCGGAGACTGGTACAGTTTAAAAGGACTTTTTGTTACTAGAAAAATGAAACTGTGAATAACATCATGGGTGGGGTGGTTCTAGTAGCTAAGCTGAAGTTGAAATTGTGTTACTTCTCTTCTACTTTTGCCATATTGACTAGTTGTGTAATAGGATTGTTACAATGTGTCATGTTATATTTATAGTGTTGGTATGGTTTTTGTGTTGCTGTTATATCTGCCATTTGTTTTTTCTCTAGTACTGTATTATTTTGCTTGAAATTGTTTTTGCCATTGTTGGACTTGCTGTAAACTATTTCATATGCAGTGTGTTTTTGTTTTCTTTTTTGTATGTCGCTTTGAGTCCTATTTTTGGAAAAAAGCGACTAACAAATGCTATTAATAAATAAATAAATAAATAAAATACTAGGTGAAGTTGACTAGCCACTTTATAATATGACAATGTATACTATTCCCAATATTTTTTTTAACCTTTGGAAAGCATTCCTTTTTCCTTAATGGCTTTAAAAACTGAATGCTTATAAATTATAGCGGTAAATAAATGCCAAGGAAATAAGTTCAATTAACTAAATTTTAAACACAATTAAATCAATAATTTTACTTTGGGTGGGGTTGTTGGAAAATTCTCTGAGAAATTTACTAAAACCCTTCAAGCTTCCTTCAAAATTTCTCAGATGTTTGTGTGAGAGATGTGAACACCCAAAATAACAAAACAAATGCCAATTAAAAGTCCAGATAAAATGTTTTCAGATTTCCCCCATTGATTTTCTTTTCCCCCTTATCATTTTATCCGTTCCTTGCTGGCGGAGGGGGACAGTTTACCCCTTCCTACATTTTACTGCTTTTAATACTCCTGAGTTTGTGCTAAGTGGGAACCTTAGGAGCCAATGTGGAATAATGGTTAGGGTGTTGGACTATGACCTGGGAGAATCAGGGTTCGAATCCCCACTCAGCCATGAAGCTCCCTGGGTGACCTTAAGCCAGTCACTGTCTCTCAGCCTGACCTACCTCACAGGCTTGTTGTGAGGATAAAATGGGGAGGGGAGAACCATGGACACCACCATGAGCTCCTTAGAGGAAAAGTGTGATATAAATGTAGTAGTAATAATAATAATAATCCACATCAAAGTTGTATGTTAGGCAAATTTCAGTGGCTCTAGTCCTAGCTTTCACTAACTTTGCCAATAGCATGCAGTTTCTTCACTGGCCTGGGCTTCCAAGAGGACATCCATAGCTGATGAGAAGCAGGAGACTCCCAGCACAGCTTGACTAACAGCCTGTTTTCACAACTTATGTGGGTTGCAGGTAGAGATGTGCAAAACTCCCTTGAGAAATTTAGTCTTAAGACTCAGATTGGGCCATCATAGCTCAATGATAAAGCGCATGCTTTGCATGCAAAAAGTTTTGGATTCAGTCCCTGGTAGGTAAAACGGATATGGTGCTGGGTGATGTAAACGACCTCTGCCAAGACTCTGGAGAGCCACTGTCAGTCAATGTGCACAGTACTGAGCTAGATAAACCAATGGTCTGATTCAACATAAGGCAGCTTTCTATGTCCCCCTCAACGTTTCTCAGATATTTTATGCATGACTATCCAAAACTTTCAGCACTCCCTTCCTCTTTAGGTTAAATTTAGTGATAACATTGGGTTATAGTTTTTGCACATTTTAGTCGAAGCAGAACAGGCTGCACACCACTATCTTGTTTTTCAAAACATTACATGGGAGAAACATGTCAGAACAAAGAAAGGCTGGTAAGTTTCACTGTTGATCTTCCCACTCTTCCCAAATGATATTGGTTTTGTCAGTTGTCAACTCATGCAGAGAATTAAGAGATGGTGTTATTAGTTTCTGTATTGTTCTGTATGACAGTAATCCATGTCCCTCAGGATAAACTGCAAGGGTGGATTATTATCAAAGGAAAGGAAAGAAACACCAGTCGGTACTAGTGCTAACTTTTTTTTTTCTACATTGAAATTGCTATTGAAATCATGTCTTATACTGGTTGGAGGTAAAGAAGAGCTGAGGGCAAGGATGTGTACGTGCTTCAAATTTGTTTGCATTAGATGAAAATGACCTCCAAAGTTGTTCTTTATGTATTTAATGTGTTACTGTACCTGAGCAGAGCACTGGCATCTGGGTACAATGAAATGAGTTAAAGTAATAATCTGGGCTACTGTCTGAAAGAAAATGAAACCAAATTAACAAAGAGGTTCAGAACGTTGGGAGGATATACAGTGCCTTGCAAAAGTAATCAGACCCTTGACCAATGGTCTCATATTATTGGATTACAAATGGTACATTGTAATTTCACTCTGTATGATATTTTATTTTGAACCACTGAAACTCAAAATCAATTACTGTAAGGTGACATTGGTTTTATGTTGGGAAATGTTTGTGAGAAACATAAAAAACTGAAATATGTTGCTTGCATAAGTATTCAGCCCACACACATTAACATTTGGTAGAGCCACCTTTCGCTGCAATAACAGCTTTACGTCTTTTGGGATAGGTATGTATCAGCTTTGCACACAGAGATTGGGTGGGTGGGCACTGGGCAAAGGGGAAGCCCCTTTCCTTTCCAAAAGGAAAACATTGTGAACAGTATCATTCATTTTCAGCGTTTCCACCACTAGTCTCACACACAAATTTAAACCAAAGCTGTCCCTGGCCACATCCACACCAAACCTGTATTTCACTTTAGACAGTCATGGCTTCTCCCAAAGAATCCTGGGAAGTGTAATTAGTGAAGGGTGCTGAGAGTTGCTACGAGACAAGGCGCCCTGTTCCCCTCACAGTGCTTCAATCAGAGTGGCTACCTATTCAACTACTCTGGTCACTGCAGCTCTGTCAGAGGAATAGGAGTCTCCTCTCAGCACCCTTCACAAACTACCCTTCCCAGGATTCTTTGGGGGAAGCCATGACTATCTCACCAAGGTCTGGTGTGGATGTGGCCCCCGATTAGGCAAGCCCAGCAGCTGTGAGTCTGGCTTTTAGAACACTGACAGTTGGTTCTTAGTGAGCATATCTGGCCTTTTAATTGAGTTCCTTGTAAAGTTTCTTAAATTAATTAAAAATCAGCCAGGCATTTTTAAACTTTTAAACTGCAGAAGATAAAGGTCAGCGTATGAGGCAAGGTCAGTTATAGGATTTACATGCACTCGGGTAACATGGTTGTTTTTTTAATTTCAACCAATTAGGAGAACTCTGACAGAAAAAAGTCCAAAAGGGGTTTGGGTTTTTTCTCTCTCTTTTTACTCTTTGAACTCTCGATTGTCTCTCAGTGTTTTATGTATCGCTATGAAAATTTAAAGGGTTGTTAAGCAAACGTTTCTGAGTTTCAGGACTTAGGTTTTGTAAGGTTTTGTATTGAAATGAGCTTATGGGAAGGGGGGTATTTTCAATTTAACATTGCGGAATGTGAAAAATCCATGCTGGCTATAGTATATAGCTACTGTCGCGGCTGTATAAAAAGAACAAAGGAAGCAGCCTTACACTGAATCAGACCATTAGTCCATCAAGCTCAACTGGCAGCAGCTTTCAAGGGTTTCAGCCAGGGGATATCCTCAGCCCTACCTGAAGATACTGGGGATTGAACCTGGGACCTTCTGCATACAAAACATGTGCTCTACCACTGAGCTGCAGCTTATAGTTTATTATTTACTGGGTTACTGGAAATGCTTCTGGACCACCCCTCATGATCTACAAAGATAGAGTAGTACCCAAAGGTAAAAATATAAAACAAAACAAACAAATCTAATCAATATATTATGTCTTATATTGAAGATAAGACAATGTCATGATAACTAACAAACACTGGAAGCAGTTTAAAACAGAGCAGACTAGATGCAAAACTTTAAATTATTATTAATAATAATAGTTAATAAATAAAATGCCTGGGCAGATGGATAATTTTGGCCTGGTGTCAGAATAATTGTACCTTTGGTACTGGTCCTATCCCTACACCATTCGTCACCCCTGCTCTGCAGAAAGGGTGTTCCACAAATGGGGTGCCACTACAGAGAAGGCTCTTTCCCTTCTTGCCACAGAATAAACTTCAGCAGCCAATGGGACATGAAGCAGAGCCTCCTCCAAATATCTTAAAATATAGGTAGGCTAGTACAGGAAGAAGTACTCCTTCAAGTATTTGGATCCCAAGCCATTTAGGGTAAGTACCAGCACCAAAGCAGATCTTTCAGAATCACTGGTCTGTTATTTAATCTGAAGTTTCCAAGTTATTTTCAAGGGCTGCCCCACATAAAACACATTGCAATAACCAGCCTTCCCCAGTCTGCTGGCCTTGTTTTAGAAGACAGCCAATGAGACGTTCCTTCCTGCTCTAGGTGGCCCTTACTGGCCAATGGCCATCCTGGCTGGGAATGATGGGGTTTGTAATCCACAACATCTGGAGAGCATGAGGTTTGGGAAGGGCCCACCTTGTAATCCACTTGGGAGGTTACTGGAGCATAGAGTTGCTACCAAACTGTGACAAAAGCAAATTCTGAAGTGAATTTTGAGGATTCTGCTACAGCATATCTATACAAGAATTTTGAGGGAGGCTGTAGTAGATTGATAAGTGGAATTCCTGTAAGATAGTTTAGAAGCAAAATCTGCATGTAGTGTATATGACATCTTCAGCCTGATGGCCGAATTAAATGTTTCTGACATAGTGTGCCCTAGCATGCTTGATTTAAACAAAAAAAGTGAGTTGGGGACTGAGCTGGACCAGGATTGTGGCTTGGGAATTCACTCCACAACTGCTATTTGCAATAGGAGACAAACTCCCATTGACCATTGGAGAATAGCAGTTGCATGTATGCAGGACCATACCAGAGTCAAAAGATTAACACTCCCTCTCCCCCATGCCACAATCCAATCTTGCTTCTGCTTTGCACCAGCAATTTATTTTTTAAAATTCAAGCATAGTGGGGCAACATTTTTGGTCCCAAGTTTCCATAATTCTTCCCACAAGAATTCTGAGGAATGCTGGAAGCTTCAGAGTGCTCTCTCAGCTCCGGTAAGATTACACATTGCTACTTTTGATTGGGAAATAAGTGATTCTGAAAGAAAAATTGGCCCCAGGGAGTTCTTTAGTTTTATGGCAGACCATGGCATCCATGAATTCTAATAAAGACTCATGGCTTACTCAGATACACAAAAAACTCTTCCATGTGATGTGCCTTAAGAACTTTAGTGGAAAACACAATGCGATGCCCACAAATACAGCTATGGCTTTTTGACAGTGGTGGGTGAAAAATGTGGTGTGTTGGCAGAAATTAATACCAGAGAGCTGACAAATATCCATGAATATTCCAAGTGTTAAATTATCTGTGGGGAAATGTGTCTAACACCATAAGAAGAACCCTGCTGGATCAGGACGAAGGCCCATTTAGTCCAACATCCTGTTCTCACCTGAGTGCAACAGCTCTCTCTTCACTTGTGATTCCCAGTAACTGGTAGTCAGACATAGGGTTGCCATATTCCAGTTCCACAAATCTGGGCAGGTTAATTTGCATATTATGTAAAGTATTTGCATATTATGCAAATTATTTGCATATTATTTGCATACTATGCAAATATTTGCATATTAATACTTGGATTGGCCAGTTGTTTTGTTTTTGTGCCTAGGAATTACCACCAAAAACTGGGGAAAGATGTGAGAAATCTTTTTTTAAAAAGTGACATTTTCAGCCTTAAATGCCTAGACTCTAGTTTCCAACACTATGGAGTATTTATTGATTGATTAAGAGAATTTATATCCTGCCCTTTTGCTGTTAAAAACAGAGCTCAGCACAGCTTACAAATATAATAAAAACAATAAAAATACACAATCAATATAAAAACATAATAAAAACACAAAATAGCAACAAACATAAAGTAAGTCAGGGCAACAGTACGGTTAACCATATACGATATATTTCAAAGATGTGGTGGGTGGAGAAAAACAAGAAGCCAAAATGTTAGGAAAAGGAGTCTTTCTCACCACATGCTCAGTTCTAAATACTGTTGCAGCAAGCTTTACAAGTTCCTCCAGTATTCCACTGGTGCAGGCACTCAGACATTCAAAGTATCTGTATGTTTCTTAGGTTTTATAAAAGCAGAGCTTTGCTTAACTCAAAATTTCTTCTCCCTTTGATCAACCACATCTACACAGGTTCCACCTCCATACTCAAAATGAAACTGGGCCTGGAAGTGTGCAACAACCCCACACATACCTTGCTAATTAGATTACCAATGCCAGGATGTCTGTCTTATGGACTACTCTCCTGCTCCCCCCCCCCCGGGCATCATGAAAGACCCAGTCCTGGGCTCAGAAAGAAAATAAATATCTGGTCCTCTTCAAAGTATTGATAAGCCTCTTGTTTTAATTGAAATAATAATTATAAATTCTTGTTCTTATCACTAATGGGAGTTAATTATCTTGCATATGCTGCTGTTGCTTCTATGGCTGTAACAGAGTGAGGTTAAAGATAAGTGAAATGCAAATAGGAAAAAAACAACACAAAAGACAGTAACACTTTCCTAAGTGTAATACCATACCAACCACAACAAGATTCCTATGAGTAAGGCAGAAAACTAAGCATCTCACAACCAAAAATATGATAAATGAAGAAATATTTATATAAAAGCATGACTATCAAATATATTTATTATTTACACAAACTGTAAAGATATTTATAGTGCAATCCTAGGTTTATTTATTCAGAAGCAAGTCCCAGCAGCGTATTCAGTGGGGCTTACTCAAACAGAGACAGAAATGCAACTTCAAGTGATAAGCAACTTCATTCACACAACCCAAAATTCCGAATCATGCCACTTTACGCTGTTTTGCAACTGTTTATACTTGTTTTTATGGTTATTGGATTTTAAATGGCTTTATTTCTTGTTGTGAGCTGCCTTGGTTTCCAACCCTACCTCACAGGGGTGTCGGAAAGATTCCATACACGCACACACACACACTGCAGATGTACAAATACATACAGCCCATATAATAGTTTATTGTCAAACCAGTTGGTCATTGCAGAAAAATCAGTATTAGTTTTTAAAAAATCAGTATTACTTTCCTACAGAATAAAAACTGTAATACCTAAGTAAGCCCTGCCTACTTGCTTTAAAATAGGACTGGAGGGCACAAACACAATTCTTTTTTACATTCACTCCAAAGTCCCATTGATTTTCAGCACATTCATAACCATGTCTACTCAAAAGTAAGTCCTATTGAATTCAATGGGATTTACTCTGGGCATATGGGATTAGCATTGCTTTTACAAAAAGCAAGCATTGGGAAAGTTTTCAAAACACTGCCCAAGCTCTGACTCCTGCACACAAGAGGAAAAAAACCTGAAATGTATATACTTACCCAATTTATGAGGTTTTCAGATAAACAGGGGGTGAAACCACCATTTTGTTTTCTAGACACTGCCTAAGGCCAATGAAACTGAAACACAATCCCTGATTGGCTGCAATCCTGAACGGGCGGGGTTAAAGCTACGAAGTGCTATACAGTACTGTTTAAAGAAAGATTTAACAGTCGGGGGGGCGGCTGATGTTTTTATGTATATCTCGAGAACCGGGCCACCTAGAAACTTTTTTTTTTTTAAATTAAAGCTGAGAATCCAGGCCACCTAAAGGGCTAGCTGGGCGCTGGGTGGCATGCATAGAATCCGGGTAAAACCCGGCTAACTGGGCAATATGGCAACCCTAGTCAGACACATCTTGCCTTCAACAGTCTTCAGGGACAGTTGGTGATGCAGTGTATAGATAGGGCTTTTGCACATCTAGACTGGCCTCAGTGGAAGAATTTTACTAACACACAAGGGCTGATTTATTGTCATGTTTATGGTTAGGATGGAATTTTCTCTCAGGTCAAGAAAACCCAGGAACTGTCATGTTTCTATTTGCCTTCCCCTGTAATACGAGGCCTGGTTCACTTGTTCAAGTCCTATTTGCTCAGGAGCAAATAGTATTTCAGGAAAACTAGACAGGCAGAAAGGTAAGGTGATGGGGAACAGTCATGTATTTGGATTGGACAATAGCCCTGGTCCTCTCCAGTTCTGTGATTCTATGAATTTCCAGAGTGAATGCAAATGCATGCTTACATTTTTGAGGAGCACATACAACATACTATTGTAGGTGTTTTCGGCATTCTTTGTATACCTGGGTAAATAAATGGATGTTTCTAGGTTGTTGTTGTTCTTATTGCTGTTACTACTGTTTAATATAGCACCACTGTTTTATCTTGTGCTTTACTTAATAATGTAAAGAAAAAAGACAGGTTCTTGCTCCATAAAAGTTTAAAATCTAAATCCTGACAGTGTGGGGGACAACAAAAGGAGTGTACCAAAGGAAGGGAAAAAATTTGATGGCACATTTGTTTATTTATTTTTAATTCAGTTTCATGAACTATGTGTCATGGGTACTCTGTGGGGTGTTTTTTAAAGAGTCAGATTAATTTTGTATGATAGTGATCCTACAACACTGTTCTTCAATCTTGGGTCCCCAGATGTTGTTGGACTACAGCTCCCATCATCCCCAAGCAGCATGGCCAATGGTCAGGGAAGATGGGAGTTGCAGTCCATCAACATCTGGGGACCCAAGGTTGAAGAGCACTGTCCTACAGGATAGCAAAGGCATCCCAAGTCTGCAGTTTTAGTACTGTGGATTGCTGACAATACTGGCTATGTAGCCAGTTTGATTAAGACATCTTACAAAACATGGAAAATACAGTGTCAAATTTTGCTTTTCAAAATCCCAAAGGATTCTGCTGGAACCTTAAGACAAGCTCTTTTCTGTTAGTGTGTGTCTTTTAAAACAAATATACAGGTAACTGTTTATGCTGAGATCTCATTGCCAAAAATCCTTTATCTGTTGTGAGTAATCCCTTGTTTCCTCTATGCCAAATGGCACTGTTGTGCGTGTCAGAAGGCAGCTAATACACTGAAACAGCGAAGTGCTTTATCACAGCTATCATTTCAAACGTAGCGGCTTGCAATGTTATCTATTTCAAGAGCACCAGATTTTTTGGGGGGTGGGTACCTTCCAAAAAGGGACTTTTGATAACACAGATATAAAGGTACTGTTCTGTGGAGGTGCTACAGCCAGTTTCATGCTATGAGCAGATGGTCCCTTTCTTGGAGATAGTCCCAAAATGGATTACTCCTCTGATGCAAAATGATACACTGGAAAATTGCAGATCCACCATGACCACACTTTTAACTTCCTTCATGCTTTTATTCTTTATGCTTTTATTAAATTTATTATTTATTTATTATTCTCCACCCTCCGTTTCCCCCCACCCCCCAGCTTTTTAAAATTATCACTCTGCTTTGTGCTGCTTAGAAAACCTTTGATAGACAGAATACAAGTTCACTCACAGCAGGAAAGATTTATCATTTAAAAAATGCACACATTACAATGTCTCAGAACTGGAGAAGAAAAAAAGAGGAAGCAATTGTGTTGGTAGCACATGTTCAGTTTTCCATTCAGAAGAATTAAAAAGTGATTTCTGAGTAAAGGCAAGGATTTCAGTATGCTTGCAGTCAGGTCGCCAATTGTAATGTAAGTTTTTTCACTCTGTAGATGAGTAAAATCCTCCTTCTGGGAGGAAGGGTGGGATATAAATTTAATAAATAAATACTTTCTCAGAGGGATGTCCACACAATTTGTTTGGTTGAAAATTCACCCATGGCTCATTATAAAGCTGTGAATTTAATGCTTGTGGAAGTTGAGACAAGCCAGTATAATTCTGGGTTTGGGAGGATGACCCTGATTCTTTATGGCTCACAGGGCTGGCTCCAGGTTTCTGGGGGCCCACAGGCACAGGGTATCAGTGGGCCCTTGTTCCCTCTCTTTCCTCCTCAAACCACATTCCTCCTACCTTGTGGCTCCACTCCTTTCAAAGAAAACAAATCTTTGCCAATATTGCAACTCCCTCTCATAAAATAAAAATACAAAATTTATTGATTGATTGATTGAATTTATTTTAATTTGTTGGGTTAAATTTATCTATTTTGTAGGCCTCAGCTCCTAAAAATTTATTCTGGTTTACCATGTTAATGATTGGCAGATTATATCAATAGTTTCAGAACCTGGGATCTTCCACAAACTGTACCATTGCAGACTGAACCTGAGGGATCTTCTGCATGCAAGGCAGATGCTGCAATGGCCCTTTCCTGGCACTCACAACTTACTCAGCTATGCTGAGATATTAGGAGGCATTCTAGAATTTATCTTAGAACCCCTTATTGCCGTGTGGCACTGTTATATCAGCAGGGCAAGCCAAGGACAGAACAGTAGATGAAAGTCTGCCCTTTTCAACAAATACTATTGTTGCGCGCCTCTCCAATCTCCGAGTGGTAAGATTTCCGGGGTCCCTACGCTCATCCAGGGTTTGGTTTCCTTTGGGAAGAAGGTCAGCGGAGACTGCGGTGTCTTTATGAAATATGGTTCGTTTACACACATTCCAACCTGAGCTTAGAATGGAGGAGGTTCAAGGCATCAGCAGTCCAATATCCAGCTTTTCCATCTGGGTTGCAGGAGGCATCCTAAAGCCATGGTGCAGAGGGATAGCCTCTCTGCCTGCCTTCAGCCCCAGCCATTCTCTAGACACAACTAAAAACACTCAAAGCACAAACTTCTGCTAGTGGCCAGGAAGGGGGGAAGGCTCTCGTGAAGAGTTTCAATGACAAAAGAGTCTTCCTGGCCCATCCACCAGTTGCTGGGCAACAGATAGACCCATTACAAACCTGGCCACTCTATTTGTTTAACAAAAGAGAGACTCATCTGACCAGCAGCACAAGTTCCTCATTCCAAGGCACAAGATTCCAAATCAGAGGCTGGAAAGGGGACCCACAGGGATCATCTGTTCCAACCCCCATGCTCATAACACAATTTTTTAAAAGTTAAAATTCCACTTCTCAAAAAATAAAAAGGCATTCACAATAATTCAGCTACAATGCAACTATATGTTAAGAGGTGTGTATAGTGTACAAAAATGACAGTAAAGGTTACCTCCATATCAGGGCTTACATGCAGAGAAACTTTCAGATACTGCAGACCCATATAAACACAGATGCAACACAATACTCCAGCATGCCTCAGTCCATCAGAAACCCTCATAAAAATGTCTATTAAGAGGAATCACCTTTGATGTCTAGTGCAGAATAAACACAAAGCACTGGTGGAGATTTAATGCTATTATTCGTTCATTCATTCATTCATTCATTCATTCATTCATTCATTCATTCATTCATACATAGATACATACGTACATACATGCATACATGCCAAAAGGCCTCAAGGCAGCTTACAAGAAAAACACAAGTATAAAATACATCAATAAAACAATACAGTTTACAAAAATTAAATAACAAATAACATTATTTAAAAAACAGCAATTACAACATCCAGTGAAAATACAGGATGGTGCAGGTTCCTGGAGTGGCAGAAACATCTCAGGTTGCCCCCAACAAAGGTGTGAGTTGGTTTTCTCTCTTTCCTTCTATGCTTGCAAATCCGACACCTTCAGTTGAACTTCTAATCAGCTTCTCTATTAGTATTACTAATACAGCACTTTGTATGAAAGACTGAAAAAAGGGCCTTTCTAGGGACAAACTATTAGTCTTTAAACATGCTGTGTGACCACCATGCATAATAAATGTACACATTTGCAAGTTAGAGACACATGATATAACTAGGACCTCCTGCCAGACCTCTCAATTAGACACAATTAGACTAAAGCCCCATTCATACAGCGCTTGTTCCTGGTTGCCAGGCTGGCCTCCAAGAGGTCTTCTGTATCTTTAAAAGTTGTGCAGGGGGAAGGGAGAATTCCACCTTGTGGTTTTTCCCATTACAGTGTTGCAAGAACACCTGCACATGGCTGACTTTCTCTTCTCCTAAAGATACAGGATCAGTCTCAGGTCCTGAACCTGGCAACCCCAGAGAGGGATCATGACCACCTCAAGGAAGAGGGGCACACTTAAAATGTTGAGGAAATAATAATGTACAACCATAGTCTGAAATCAGATACATATCAAAACAGAATATGAAGAAATATTTATATAAACATGACTGTCAAATATTTTTATTATTTACACAATCTGTAAAGATATTTATAGAGCAATTGTATGCATGCTTACTCAGAAACAAGCCCCAACATATTCAATGGGGCTTACTCAAACGGGAAGCATGCACATGACTGCAACCTCAAGTGATAAGGAACTTCACTCACCCAAAATTCAGAATCATGCCACTTTAAGCTGTTTTGCAACTGTTTATACTTGTTTTCATGATTATTGGGTTTTAAAGGGATTTATTTCTTGTTATGAGTTGCCTTGGTTTCCAGTTGGTAAATACATACACCCCATATAATAGTTTATTGTCAAAACCAGTTGGTCATTGAAGAACATTTTAAAAAAATAAAATCAGTATTAGTTTCCTACAAAATAAAAGCGGTGACACTTAAGTAAGCCCTGCCTGATTGCTTTAAAAATTAGGATTGGAGGAGGAGAGAAAGATTTCTAACACAATCCTTTGCTATGTTTACTCATAAGTCCCATTGAGTTAGAACACAATCTTAACCATGACTACCAAAAAGTAAGTCCTACTGAATTTAGTGGGGTTTACTCCCAGGTATGTGGGATTAGCATTGCAGCTTTACTCCCAGAAAAGTGAGTATAGGATTAAAGCTTCATATTGGGACGGTTTTCAAAACAGGTTATGAATAAAACAAACTTCCCTCTTCATCAGCCCAGGAGTATTTAAACTTGTTTGACTCCTTATAATTAGAAAAGTATAACACATTGTAACTGCATCATGACCTGCAGCATGTACACTTTTAATAATTTCTGTCCAAAAATTATTTGAAAGATAATATGCTATTTTTGCAAGTAATTAAAAACACCTGCATGTACACTTCTATTATAATCATAACTGAAATTGGTTACTGTACGTGCCTACCAAGATCCTCCTGTGATCTTCAATTCTAGTGCAATCCTATGCATGTTTACTCAGAAGCAATTCCCGATGTATTCAGATGTCCTGCACAGAAAAAGTTTTCTTTATGCTGCTGAAAGGTATAAATGTACTGAATTCCTGATGTGCAGACAAGCAGGAAAAGGCAACTGTTTTAAGAATTTGCAATGAGGTATAGCTATTGCCTGGAAGTCAACAAATCCCTTATCAATCACAACTCTTGAGTTCATTTATTGAAAGGGCGGGGATTAGAGCAGCTGGTACTAACAGATGTTCCGGAGGGGGCATGCTGACATTTTGGTGTATATCTCTTGAACCAGACCATCTAGAAACTTGATTTTTTAAAAATGAAAGGTGAGAGTCTGGAGAGTGGGGTGACTCACCCAGAGAGGGCCCCCAAAAACCAAGTCTCCGTGCAAAACACTAGTGTGTACCATTGACCCCCTGTCCTGACCCTGCCGCATTGCTCACCAGAATTCTTGTATTTTGTTTAAAGTTTTTATAAAAAGTGGAAATGGTTTATTAGAGTGTAAGATGACACTGATATCTCAATATATAATTGTGACATCATGGGAACTCTCCCCAGCTACTTTACATAGTTGTGTATGAAACAGAATAGATGCTAATATGAGGCTTAAGAGGGCTGTAAAATGTACTCTTGAGAGGCTGGAAGGGAGGGCCTGCTTATTAACTAGGCCTGCAGCCTAGTCCAAACCAATCACAGTAAGGTATTCTTTCTTTATGTCTGGGAAACAATAGTTATAAGTTATAAGCAATAATAAGATTGGTCAGGCAGGCTTAGGATTGGCCCAGGCCAAGTAGCCCCAGTTACAGAATTTGTTGTAAGGAGAGAAGGAACAGGGAAGGGTTTAAGGAAATATTCTGTGGCAGAGCAAGCAGCCTGTTCTTGTCACAGAAAGAACTCTAGGCCTGCTGGGGAAAGAATTCAAGGAGTGAGTGAATGGCACCTAAGATTTCCAGGCAAGAGTAATTTTCTGTGGCAGGTAGAGTGAGTAGTGAAGAAGGCAGTGGGGTCACTGCTACAGCAGTGCCAGCAAAAACAGCAACACCTGTTCACAGAATATATTTGATTTACTGCCATTATTATTTTCCTGTCTTTATGCCACAATATTGCATTATTCTGTACTCAGGAAGAATTTGCCAACTGCTTTGAGGTTGTGACAAGATTTACCCTTTTCTGTGCTAAAATGTCCAGTGCTTTCAGTTCACAGGCTTGTGTTAAGCATAATCTTGAAAAATATATATGAAAGTAACAGGGAAGATTGAGTTAAGAATATGTAAAACTCAAAGATCAACAGACCAGAATGACAATCGAAAGTGTGAAATGCAAATACCAAGATGCCTTAGAATATAATTATAATCTAGGCTGCTGGATTAAATTATGTTCTGTAGCTAAATATAAAAGCTCCAAATTTGGAAGCAAATGGTTGAGAGATTTTGGTCACCACAAATAATAGCTTCAGAAATATATTTTTTTGGATTATAGTCATCTCAGAAATCACATTAGCTCAAACCTTGCAATATTTATCAAGAAACTCTATTATTTGTAGTACCGTTTGCAAAGGTTTATTTCCCCGGGGAACTATTGAGAGAAAATCAGTAAAGCAAAACCTTCTTTTCTCTCAGCTATCCAAAGCATTGACTGCTTGGTATATAAACTGTTAAGTGCCTGGCAACATTGACACAAGCGTTGTGCACATCCTTGGACTTCCTATCTCCCCTTGGTTAAACCCCAAAGATTCCCCCCCCTCATACTAGAGTGAAAGAGCTTGTGAGAGAGGAGCCACAGCACAGTTTGAAAAGGAAAATGTAATGGAACATGTTTTAAAATCATTCACAGGAAGAACAAAGTGCCATTTCTCCCTATACTCTGGTTGGTACAGGAATAATATGTAGTAACTTAAGATCTGAACCTCTCACTGTAGTACAGGTATGGGGCTGCTGTGAACATCATGTTGGAGGTCATTAGAAAAGGGATAGAAAATAAAACTGCAATATAAAGCCTTTATGCAAATATATGGTGTGTGACAGCACGTATTTATTTTTATTTCATTTATGTTGGGAAAATAGGATATCATGCTTTGCTCTCCTTGGCATTTTTCCAGTGGGATTAATCCAGGCTTTCATGCCCTGTTCTTGACACCTAAATTATGTACAGGTGTACATACAACACTTTTTTTTATGAAAGAAGTGAAGTCTCCAGAAATTATTTAGAGACATGTTGGCCTAAGTCATATGAACACTATTGTCCTGTTCTCGCTAAGCTCCTGAGTAAACAGGGGACTTGCCAGTAGCAACAGCAAGGTGGGCAACAAGTAAAGCAGTATCCAAGGTCAGGGTCCAGGCAAGCAAAGTCCACAACAAAGGGTCAGGTGAGAGGCAAAGTCAGAGCAGTCCAAGCTCAGGGTCCAATCAGTCAGTGAGCAAGGCAGGTCAAGGGACAAGTCTGGGAGAGTCCATGGTCAGATTTGGGGTCAGCAGGAGATCAGCTAGCAGGCAGAATAGAGTGGTGGTGCATGGCCATTGTTCCAGCAACTCTTCCAGCCTAGCAGTGGGATGTTTGAGCTGGAGCTGCTGGAACCACACCCCAACCTCAGCTCTTTTCATCCAGAGGTCTCCTCAAGAGGAGGGTCTTACTCCTCAGGGGACCTTTACTCCCCAGGAGTCCTTGTCTGTGGTAGGGCACTATTCTCAATGGACTGGGTTTCCAGCTGGTGTTTGAGGAGCAACGGGGAAGGAGAAGGGAGAATTTCACCTTGCGTTTTTCCCATTACAATGTTGCAAGAAAACCTGCACTTGGCTGAATTTTCTCTTCTCTTAAAGATACAGAATCATTCTCAGGCCCTGAGCCTGGCAACCCTATTTAAAGCATGTCAGGTTTTCCTTAAAGTACAAAATTTTTGTCCTACTTGAGAGTTAGGAATATGAAGTAGACTTGTTGTTAGATTCAGATTGAAAGAAACATATTGATTTCAAGGACATCTTGATTTCTCACACGTGAATTGTACTGCTTAAAAGCGTCTAACAAATAATAGTCTACTACCTTCTGAGGCAGTCTGTTCCACCGTTGAACAGCTCATACCATCAGGAAGTTCTTCCTAATGTTTACCCTAAGTCCTTTTACCCTCTGGAATAACTGAAAATAAATTTGGCCCATCATATGACAGCACTTCAATGTTTGATTATGGTTATGATATCATCCCTTAAGCATCTCTTTTGAGCAATGCATACCCAACTCCTTAAAGCGTTCAGCTGAGACACAGACTCTGGGATTACACCTGCAAGTTCCTAGGATGCAATTTGCCAGGTTCTGAAGACTCGAATTAGTTTAGAGTGGCTAGATGATCCTGTACTGTACTGCAACTTCTTTCCTTCATAATTTGATCTGTTTTCCCCAGGTTGAGCACAGTTACCGTTGTAGGAGCATTTCTGCTTTCTCTGTATCACAGAGATCCTTCCTGGTGCAGGAAAGAGCCATGCTGTATCAGCTACCACACTGTTAAAGATAACATCAGAAAACACTTTTGGCAGCCTCAGGAGTCGCTCAGTTATTATGGTGTTGTTGCTAGGATCCAGAACTGCTGAGGCATTTAAATTAAACACATATTTGTAGTACTGTAGTACCTGTGTAGCTTGTTCAATTTTCAACTGTGCTAGGAACATGACATTACATGCTATAATGAGGGGTTTCCCTGGTATGTTGAAAAATGGCCTGATACATCTGAGGCCTGTTAACAAGTGCTAACTAAAGGAATGATTGTGGAAATGTAGGATTCAAATGTTGTAAATCAGTGGTTCCCAAACGTTTCTCCCCCCCCCCATGGACCTCTTGAAAATTGCTGATGGTCTTGGTGGACCACTTAATGATTTTTTTCTGCCTGTTATAGCAATTGTAATGCATTGTGCTAGATGCTGTATGATTTGTAATGTATTTTTATTTCTTATATTGTATTTTATAGTCATACAATTTGCATTCCATAGAATTCAAATTGTAATGCAATAAAATACAATTTAAGAAATAAAAAGCAATAAAAATGCAATTAAAATCAATATGAATATTTAATGTGAACATGTTGCAGGGTACCTGAATGAAGCTTGAGGACCACTGGTGGTCTATGGACCACAGTTTGGGAATCCCTGTTTTAATTGAAGTAAACATGACAAAAACTACAATTAAGCACCAACACAATCATGTCACCAGGATGTTGTCTGGATTAGCCCACAGGTTTGCTTCAAACTTAAGCAAGTGACTATATATAATGGGCTGATGGTGTATGAGCAGACATATGGAAACTTGTAACAGGCTTAGGGTGAAGCTTTGTTCTATATGGAATTTATACCACACTATATGGTCCCAAAGGGCAGCTTGCAATGTGTAATAAAATACAATAAAACCACAACAAAAGTGTAATATCTAACAGTGTCCCATGTAGCATTGGATTCCTCTCCAAAAATAGCAGGAGCAGAATAAATTAGGTAAAACAAGCAAACACATCCAGAGTTATATAATTTGTTATACAGGTTGCAGAATTAAGTTACTTATCATTAGTACAGATTTATTTTAAAACAACATACACATCAAAGCACACAACCCTGGATATGTTATAGCTGTGTGAGGGAATTAACGTTCCAGAATTCAGAGATAATATTGGTGCTTCTCTTTGACAAGAGGATCCCAGGATCCAGGCTGGTATTGCTCCGTACAACCATAAATATTTCCCCAGGTACAGAAAGTTGATAGAGGAAACCAAGACGCAAACAGACACAGACTGCAAATCTGTTGTGTAACATTACCTTCAGAGGAAAGAAACCTATGGTAGGATCATTCATTAAAAATCCCAAGGTTTACAGCATATAAATATGAATTAGAATCCAATATATACAGTAAATATAACCATCACCACAGTAGCTGGACAATCCTTAATGTCTTGGTATATTAAATGACCATCAATGATTGCGTTCAGTAAGGGCAGTGAAGAGAGCAGTCAACTTATCCAATACCGCAGTACACTAGGGGCAATGAGGGAGACAATGGGATACTGTAACTTTATCATGGTACTAAAACTATGATTACTGTTCCAACAAAGAGAGAGGTAAGTGTAGGGATCTTTAGCAAGATCACCTACCCAAAATAATCTCCATTTGCATATCTTCCAATGGACGCTTTGCACCTATCCATCGTAACAGGCACTTGCTCTCTTTCCAGGCACAGCTGCACATGGAATAATTCCCAACAGCTTCCTGGTCCCCAGTCCCCAGAGACAGTATTATCAGCACATTACCAGGCACGAAGGTGAAAACAAGGGAATGAAACTAGTCTGGGGAAGGAAGGGGAAATGGGGGAAACCAAATGAAAAATACACAGCAGCTGGTCAGTGACTTGATTTTCAACTCTAATCTCGGTTTGCACAGTCAATGGGGGAGAAATACCACAATTTGCATGACAAGAGCCAAGTGAATTGAATGGTAGCAAATCAATTCTGCAAAAGGAGATAAAGCCAGAATATAGCTAATGTATTAGCAGAAAGGCAGAAATTCAATTCCCGTAATGTCAGATGATATTGATTAAAACTGACACTTTTTTTTATTCTCCTGCCACTTGGGCTCCTAGAACAAGTTAGACTTATAAAGACACAGTTGTCCTACATGTATGTAAATACACTTCAGCGTTAGGGAGAATAATGCAAACTCCACCTCTTGAAAAATACAGTACTTGAGGCTTTAAAAGGTTGAGCTAACAAATGACTTATAAAAGGAGGAGGAGGAGGAGTTCAGGGACAGGACACCCCTATGTCAGTAAGGGAGCATAAAGACAAAAACACAACCTTGGAAGTATGTTGGTATTTTTAAATTTACAAGCTTCCGAAACCTATGACCATTTCAGGCAAGGCAAAGTCCAATTTATGTTTCTAATCCTACAACAATCCACTGATTGGAGCCAAAAGCCATCTTGCTCCAGGCATTTGGAATGCAAAGGGTCACCCATAGCTATCTTTTACTGCCTCCTAACTATTTTTAATCTCCAACCTGTGACTATTTATAGTTTGTTAAGGAATTATACACATTTAAATAACATCTCCAATCTCTTCCACCATCCATGGATATTCCTCTAAGTTTCTATGTGTTTGGACTCTGCTTCAATCTCGCATCTGAATTTAATAAGCCTCACCATCAACACTGAATTTAATAAGGTAGAAAATATTCTAAAAATGTGCACCTGTTTTCTGTAATTAAAAGCAATCCTTTCTATCTCCCACGTCTACCTCCCCCTATTTAATTATCTCATTAAACAGCAAGTCAGGTTTTTCTTAATGGAAGATATTACATCTGTATCAGATTTGCTGATTTGACAAAATAGGAGCATTCAGTGTCAAAAAGCTTCAGTTGATAGTGTAGCTTATAAAGTAAGAAGGAAGCTGCGTGTGTGTGTGTATAAAAGACAAACTGGACATGCTTGCATAATAAAGGAAGATTTGCAATGCTGAGACTTCTCCTAAAAATACTGAATACTTTTCATTCCTGAATAAAGTTTGTATTTGGAAAATAATTCATGTTTATATTGGAACTAGAAAAATGTTGTCATGACAGGCTGGATGTGTGTACGGAGGAAGATCCTGTACACTATGGAGATGAATTTTATTCTTTTTTTATTTATTAAAACTTATATCCCATCCTTCCTCCCAAAGGATCCCAGGGCAGTGTGTTGCCCTTTCACGGGTTGCCAGCTGCTAGTAGTTGAGCAGGCTTTGCCACCACTACAAATGCACCAACAACCATTCATTTCTTGCGGGGGAGGAAAGCTTGTTTTCATTCTTACTCAGATGTGAGTACACAGCCATCAGGGCCGCTGATCTCTGGATCAGAAGCAGGTTTTCCTCCATCTCCTGATCAGGGATGTAGTCATCCTGAGTCCTAGGGGGTCTTATACCCATTACTTTTTTGGTAACAGAGTCTCTATGTCTCCAGCATCCTAAGAGCCAATTGGCATGAAAGAGAGTAACTGAGAAGAGTATTACAACATACTTCCTTGTCTTTTCCTATTGATTGAAGCCAATCAGAGTGAAAGGAGGTGAGTCAACCACTGAGAAGACTCTTTTCAGTAGCTAGCACTCCCCCTTCATGCTTATTGACTCCTTGAGATGTCTGTTGTTGTGGGAGAAGGCGTTAACAAGGATCTCATTCTCAACTCAGCAGCAAAAAGGGGGTGTGACTGTGATTATCATGAAGGGACCCTGCACTTTTGCCACTACACTACTGCCCCCCTTCATGTGTCCCAGCTGCAGCCCCTTTATTGTGTCCAATAGAACCCAATGAGAGTCATTGAATGGCCCCTTTCTGCATAGTCCTGCCCCCTCAGCCAAAAGTTTATTCCTATATCCAGCCTCTTCTTGCCAATTGTTTCTCCCTTTTCTTCATCCAGACCTTTCTCTGCATTGAGATGTACATCAGAAGTATCTGGACTCCATTCATATTGTAAACTGCTTTGGGCATAATGTATAGATAAGTGATTCAATATTTTTATCAATAACTATGGGAACATTTGGGAGTCTGGATGGTAGGATCTAACCTTTCAACTGAATATGTTTATGAGTGTACGTTTAAAGTGCCATATCTTATAATTAGTTCATGAATCTATCTTTTTAACACTCAGAAAATCATCTCAGAGGTGCATTTCCTTCATCAAAACAGTTTGGGGTCTTGGTGTGACCAATCTTCTCTTCTGTATTGATCAGGCAATACAGCATAGTTATACGCTGGGTTTCAGTTTTACAAATAGGAATCTTTCTCTCTTTTTTTTATCATTAATTTTTATTCAAATTTTCAAAAACAAAACAAAACAAAAATAATTAAACAATAAAATAAAATGTTGACTTCTGATTTGTCGCAGATCAGTTATAGGTCTACAATATATAACAAACCTGTCTCTTAAATTATATTACAAAATCACTTTCCTCCAGTAGTTATCTTAATTAATCATCAAATCTCATAAACATTACTTTATTCTTTCCACAAAAAGTCAAAGAGAGGTTTCAATTCCTTGAGAAATATATCTATCAATTTTTGTCCAAATAAACATGTCAATTAATCCATCTCATCAAATCTGTTAGGTCCAATAATTTCAATAGCCATTCTTCCATTATCAATATTAATTCCATCTTCCATCTTCTTCCATCCTTGCACTCATAATAATCCTGTTAAATCCAGTAATTTCAGTAGCCATTCTTCCATTATCAGTGTCCCATAATAATCTTGCTGTCATAGCCATAGTCATATAATAAGAGTCTGATGGGAATTTCCTTTATCACAAATATTTCCTTGCCATCAATTCTGAATGTGTTGCTGAAATATTGTTGTAAAGTCATATCTCTGTTCTTCTTTTTTACGAAATGCACTGGCACATCTCTTGAGAGTTTTTCCATTGTCACATATCTGTAATTAATTCCATAGATTTTTTCTATGTCAAGCTCCATCACATCATTCCAGTCCAGAAATTTATCCAAGACATTGATAACTTTATCTCTAATATCTTCATTAATTTCTTCAGAGACAACGTTGAATTCCAAACAGTAAACTTTATCTCTAATATCCATAAACTCCAAGTCTTTTTCCAGTTCCACATTTGTTCCAATCTCCAGGGCTTGCATCTTCCCTTTAATTTTTATTTTTTCATCTTCTAATGCTTGTCCAGTTGTATCTCTGATCATCAACCTCCTCTCTCACAAGATCCCCTATTTCTTTAAGCTCCTGCTTCATTTTGCCAAATTCAATTTTCATCTCCTGTCTTACCCTGTCTCAGGGTTTGTTTCGTTATCTCAATCTCATCCATTATTTTCTGAAACATAATTACTTCCAGGGTCTCAGCCACTTTCTTGATTGCCATTCTTAAAACCACGAAGGAAAAAAAAAACCACTTCTTATTCCGGCAACAATTGGGTTAATACTCCAAGCCTGATGACATCACAGTGTAGACAGCACAACCTGCTTTATCTCTTATATGTTCAGGAATGCAAAACAAATTTAGTTCACAGCATCAAAACAGTTAGTGGCATCTTGAACAAGCAGATTCGTCAAAATGGAATAGACCAAAAAAAATAGTCCCAGACATATAATACTCCAAAATTCATAAATCAGATTTATTTTTTTTTCTCCTCAGAATAGAAATCCCTCATCCGTTTGTATCTTTAAAATGCACAATTCCAGGCCAGCTTTTTGCAATCAAAACAAAGATAAGCTTTTTCAATTTCTTTCCTCCTTAATTTCGTGAAGAAAGAGAAGAGTTATAACTCACCCAGGGATTCTTTATAGCTGATTCATTGACAAATCTCTTTTCGCTGCAACAATTTAAACCAGATGATAAAAATAGAAAGAAGGATGCTTGCCTGTTAAAATCCGTTTTTCTTTAAAGGAAAGATAAATGTGTCGCTTAATCAGTTGGAGCTTGTTTGAAAATCCGTCCGGCACTGCTGGCTGAACCTTCTCTCATAAACTAATGAAATCCAGTCCTCCCAACAAACACAGGCTTTTGTGGTTAATCTCTACGCTTCTCCCTGCCCGGGAGAAAGTCTTTACCAGTCAAAAAAAACGTTCTGACTGATTTTAAAACTGAAAAAGCTTCTTCTGAGACGAGAGCTCGTCTCAAAGGCAGGCACAGGCGAAGTCACCCTTCCCGGAAGTCCAAATCTTTCTCTCTTTCTGTGTGTATATATATATATACACACACATACAGAGAGAGAGAGATAAAGTGAGAGTTTCTAAGTGGTGTACAACAGGAATACAGGATCAGATACAAAAAGGATACAGCATAAAATCGGTTAAAATTAAACATAAAATCATACTAGCATACTTAAAATTCCTGCTGAAATAAAAAAGGCTTCAAGAAATGCCTATCTACAACCTGCCTACTCCTGTGCTATAGTATTTTATTTATTTATTTAAAAAAATTGTACCCTGCTTTTCACCTCATCTGGGTCTCAAAATGCCTTTATTTTTATATTGTTTACACTACACACAGACATAATTCCTAGTTTTCTCCTTAGAGAAGCCTAATTTAGAATGAAAAAAGAGCTTTTTAGTTGTTATTGTTAAGCAATTAACCATCAGAAACTCTTGCTGATCTACTGCAGATTACCCAGAGATCTACCACTAGTTCCCTATCTACCATCTGTCCAGCCCTGTACTATAGCATTTATATCCCTTAGCTCATTTAGGCTCCTCTGCACAACAATACAGTGAGGAGAGTTAGGCTAAAGAGTAGCCATTTCCCAAGGCCACCCTACTAACCTTCATAAACTGAGTCTTGGTCTCTGCCATCTAAACGCAGGACTCTTATCACTCTCTTAACACTGACAAGGAGAATGCTTCATTAAAGGGTGCCTGTATGGAAGCGAGGCTTTTGATTAGACAAGATGTGTTCTTGTGCTATAGAAACAAATAAATCCTTGGTTTAACGTTCTGTATTGTGGAATATGCAGGATTTTCATCTTTGGTTTTAAATTGTGTTTTTTTGCCTGACACCCCTGAGGACGTGCAAATACCTCCTGCAAGTGGCAGAGGGAGAGCAGCTGGCGGCAAGTTGTGGTTCAGGGTTACTGAATCAACAGGCCTAAAGTTCCATCTTACATGATGATAATCAGGTTTCTAGGCAACCAATCCTATTTTTACTTCCCTCCCATTGAGAGAAATGCCTCTTTGGGCAGGCAGGCAAGAAAGAATGACGGATTTCGGCAGTCTCTAATTGAGCTGAAAGTAAAACTTAGCCCTTGAAATCTCATGGCAAGGCAGCATAAAAATATAGCACTGGGAGCAATAAGAAGTAAATTGTTCCCACTAATTAAACAAAGCTACATCGGAGCCATGCTGATTGAAGCCTATCTCAGGTGTGCACAGAAACATGCTCTTCTCCAGTGCATGCATCACCCATGCTGCGTGCTCAGTCATGCCTTACTTCAATTATTAAGGCAACATTTAAAAGGGGTGTGTGTGATGCTTTTTAATGTCCAGAGTTAATTTAGTGCACAATCTATCAAGAGCGTTTCCTAGGCAAGCCCCATTAAGATGAATAACAAATGTTCAAGAGCACTGTGCTGTAATGCACCTCCCATAAAATTATGCATGGCATTGAGAAAGTGGATAGAGAAAAGTTCTTCTCCCTCTCTCATAATACTAGAACTCGTGGGCATTCAAAGAAGCTGAATGTTGGAAGATTCAGGACAGACAAAAGGAAGTACTTCTTTACTCAGCGCATAGTTAAACTATGGAATTTGCTCCCACAAGATGCAGTAATGGCCACCAGCTTGGATGGCTTTAAAAGAAGATTAGACAAATTCATGGAGGACAGGGCTATCAATGGCTACTAGCTGTGATGGCTGTGCTCTGCCACCCTAGTCAGAGGCAGCATGCTTCTGAAAACCAGTTGCCAGAAGCCTCAGGAGGGGAGAGTGTTCTTGCACTCGGGTCCTGCTTGCGGGCTTCCCCCAGGCACCTGGTTGGCCACTGTGAGAACAGGATGCTGGACTAGATGGGCCACTGGCCTGATCCAGCAGGCTCTTCTTATGTTCTTATGTTCTTATGTTCATTTGTTGGTGGGGCCTGTATAATGCAGAAATTATACTTTGGCTTAAATATGCCTTCTCACCCTTTTTTCTGATAATTTTGTTTTCCCTTAGTTGCTTAAGTGTCCTTGGTTGAACCCCAGAATCATATTGTCCATTACCTCCTGGAGTCTCACTCTAACATCCCTTACCCATCCTATTATTGTCACTTATGTGTAATGTATATATTTAAGTTAAATAATAATATATTATAATTTGGATGTTGTTCACATGCCCCTCCTTTTATTAGCAATTCCTTCCTGATACCTTTTCATTCTCCTACTTTTTTCTCTCATATTTCTTCCTCTTTTCTCTTGTCCCTTCTTCCTCCTCTCTCCTCATTTTTTCTCCTTTCCCCTCTCTTCTCCTTTTATTCTTTTTACCCACTCACTCCATTCCTTTATTATTATTGCCATTATACCTATTTACCTTCTAAATGTATTGAAATTGCTTCTTTTGAATTTTGGACATAATGTCCCCTTATTTCACGTATTTGAAAATCTTTTCAATAAATAATTTGTTCCAAAAAAAAGAGAAAAGGCCAGCCCTATTCAGCCTGTTGTCTCTTCATTCCCTATGTTGATCTGTCACTAGGCTAAGAGAAGATCAGGTGTAGTTTGAATATCAGGTGTAGTCCAGGTTAGTTTAAGGTGGACTTTCTTTGCTCTGAAAATGTTCTGCCCCTGCTACACCTGCCAAGTCCTTCTCTGTACCTTTCACAACCACAGCTGTGGTGGGAGAAAAAAGGCTGTGACACCTACAGCATTTCAGAGTGAAAATAGCACTAACAGAAGGAAAATGCTGAGAAAGGTATGCCCTTTCATCACCTATGGAGGAAGGCAATGGATTGAGAAACTGGTTTTATGTTGTTTGGTTTATTTATTAAAAGATGTTTATGCTGCCTTTTAGGGTAGCTTTTATACAGTATTAACATGCAAAACAGTAAAAACAATAAAAACTAAGTACAAAACCATCACAAAATAATAAAATGAATGTGTGTGCACGAGCGCATTTATTTGTTTATTGTATTTATATACCGCCCCATAGCCGAAGCTCTCTGGGCGGTTTACAATAACTAAAAACATTAAAAACAAATATACAAATTTAAAAACACATCTTTTAAAAACATTTTAAAACACAATTTAAAACAATTTAAAAACACATGCTAAAATGTCTGGGAGAAGAGGAAAGTCTTGACCTGGCGCCGAAAAGATAACAGTGTTGGTGCCAGGCACACATCATCCGGGAGATCATTCCATAATTTGGGGGCCACAACTGAGAAGGCCCTCTCCCTTGTTGCCACCCTCCCAGCTTCCCATAGAGTAGGCACCCAGAGGAGGACCTTTGATGTTGAGCGTAGTGTACGGGTGGGTTTGTATTGGGAGAGGCGTTCCATCAGGTATTGTGGTCCCAAGCTGTGTAAGGCTTTCTAAGTTAAAACCAGTACCTTGAATCGAGCTCGGAAACATACAGGCAGCCAGTGAAAGTGGGCCAGAATCAGTTTTATACGTTCGAACTGTCTGGTCCCTGTTACCGATCTGGCTGCTGCATTTTGCACAAGCTGCAGTTTCTGAACCGTCTTCAAAGGCAGCCCCACATAGAGCACATTGCAGTAATCTAGCTTGGATGTTACCAGAGCATGGACAACTGAAGCCAGGTTATCCCTGTCCAGATAGTTGGTGGAAAGCACTCCTTGCCACTGAGGCAAGTGACAGAGATGGCTCTAGGAGAACCCCCAAGCTACAAACCTGCTCCTTCATGGGGAGTGCAACCCCATCCAGGACAGGTTGGACATCCACCATCCGGTCAGAAGAACCACCCACTAGCAGCATCTCAGTCTTGTCTGGATTGAGCCTCAGTTTATTAGCCCTCATCCAGTCCATTGTCGCAATGCCACCTTCTGGAGACGACCCGCCAAGTAGGAGCGGAACTACCGCAATGCAGTCCAACCCACTCCCAACTCAGCCAGTCTCCCCAGAAGGATACCATGGTCGATGGTATTGAAAGCCACTGAGAGATCAAGGAGAATCAACAGAGTCACACTCCCCCTGTCTCTCTCCCAACAAAGGTCATCATACAGGGTGACCAAGGCTGTTTCCGTGCGAAAACCAGGCCTGAAACCCGACTGAAATGGATCCAGATAATCAGTCGCATCCAAGAGTGTCTGGAGCTGGCCCACAACCACTCGTTCAAGGACCTTGCCCAGGAATGGAACATTTGCTACCGGCCCATAGTTAAGATTTTCTGCATCCAGGGAGGGTCTCTTCAGGAGTGGTCTCAATACCGCCTCTTTCAGGCAGCCAGGGACCACCCCCTCTCGCAGAGAGGCATTAATCACTTCTCTGGCCCAGCCGGCTGTTCCATCCCTGCTAGCTTTTATTAGCCAAGAAGGGCAAGGATCCAGCACAGAAGTGGTTGCACGAAACTGTCCAAGCACCTTGTCAATGTCCTCAAGGTGTACCATCTGTCATCCAAGAAATTGGGACAAGGCTGTGCTCTGGATACCTCGCTCAATTCACCTGCTATAACACTGGAGTCTAAGTCCTGGCAGGTACTAGAGATTTTATCCTGGAAGTGCCTAGCAAATTCATTACAGCAGGCCTCAGATAGTTCTACCATGTCCCTGGAGCCAGAGTGTAATAGCCCCCGGACAATTCTGAAGAGCTCCACTGGGTGGCAGATTAATGATTTGATAGTGGCAGCAAAATATTGTTTTTTGCTGCCCTCACTGCCCCTAAATACAGCTTACCATAGGGACTGTCGAGCCCCAACCCTCTTGCGAGGGCCTGGAGAGGGGGGATATGAGTTTCAGGCTTCTCAGTTGTCAGAGGGTGAGGATGGCCCAGGAGTTGTTGAGACTCCGCAAGACCTTGAGCGAGGGAGTAAGGAGGATTTCAGGCCAGTTCCCTTGGACGGCGCTGTCCCAGCTGCGGAGAGCACGCCGCCCCCAGACATGTCAGAGGAGCAGCTGGATGATGAGCCAGAGTGGGCGTTAACTCCCCCTTTACCCAGTGGCTCACGGGATGAGTCCAACACTTTGCTGCCACCTGACCTCGAATCTCTGGCTAAGGAGCAGGTTCCTTCAGATGAGGTGTTGGAAGCACGCCCCCCTTCACCACGCTCTCAACGCAGGGAGGAATGGACAGGCCAAAGGCAAAAATTGCGCAGGAGCCAGAGAGTACGCTCCAAGACCCTGCATATTTAAGCCTGCCGCTTCCGGGTTGGAGCTGCTGAGTCAACTTTCTTTCAATGTTGCAGAGCATGCCTAGAGTGCAGTTAGGGAATTCTAGTGAGATAGCTTAGGGGTTTCTATGAAGTGCACTGCTTTTGATGTGTCCATTACTTTAATAAAACACATTTTAATTGCACCTGTGTCTCTGTCTTGTGGATCCTGCTCAGAACAGGACAGGCACTTACCAGTGTATAATTGCATCCACTAGGAGTTCGTCTCCATCTGCACTCAAGCCGTCTTCTGTATTATTTCATCTCTCTCAGCTCTGGGGTATACCATGGAGCCGTACGAGCTCTACACAGGAGAGGGCGCTCAGGAGCAATTATGTCAACCACCCAGGTCATTTCTGTATTCCACAGTTCAACCAGGGTTTCGACAGGAGTGCCAGCCCTATCAGCCGGAAAACTCCCCAGAGCCCTTTGGAAACCATCCGCATCAGTCTGTGGGGGCAGACCAACTTAATTGGTCCTGCACCCTTACAGAGGGGAAAAGCCACTGTAAGTCTAAACTTCAGCAAGCACTGATCTGTCTATGACAGAGGGAGTGATGTAAGGCCCCCCACATTCAAATCACTGTCTCCATGTCCATTTGCAAAAACCAAATCTTGAGTATGCCCTGCTACATGTGTTGGGCCAATGGCATATTGGGACAGTCTCATGGTTGTCATGGAGACCATGAAATCCTGAGCTGCCCCGGATAAGGCGGCCTCGGCATGGATGTTGACATCCCCCAGAACCAACAGTCTGGGGGATCTCAACAGTACACCCAAGACCACCTCCGTCAGCTCAGCTAGGGAGTCAGCTGGGCAACGGGGTGGGCGGTACACCAACAGAATTCCCAGTCTGTCCCGCTGCATATACACAATATAGTACAACTCATTAAAAAAAATAAAACCAGACTTATCAAAACAGTATTAAACGTCAATTTAAAATTAACTAAAAGCCTACAAATCCTGCAGCCAGTTATATCATTAGTAGTAGTTTTGTGTGCAATTGCCTTTATAATCCTGACGTCTATCCAAGTCGTAGGGTGATATCCACTTGTGCATATCTGCCAGTGAAATGAACTTCTGCTTGTACAGTGGGCCTTCCCCTTCCTCTCCTCCAACTGCAGCCCCCTGTATTTCCCAAAAATTGTTTCAGAGGGTTGTGGGACTGCAGGTAGGGGAGAGGAAGGAGGAGCCCATTGCAAAAGAGGAAGTCCACTCACGTAACATTGTATTTTCACTCATATGTTTTAATTCATTAAGCATTCATAAAACTGCACAATTGACATGTGCATTTTCCTATCAGTGGGGATAAACAATATACAAAGGCCGTGTCAGGCACTGACTCCTCACCGCCCCAAACTGCTTTGCAACCAGGCCTGGATGTAGATGTGGAAGTCAAACTTGGAAGTCTTGGAAGTCAAACTTGGCTCCCATCTATCTGCAGTGGCCATCTACCTCCACCTCCATGCCTACTGCCTCTGCAAAAGGGCCAAAGGGGGGTCCTTCTTCTCAGGCATTCTGGGCAAGATAGCCCACAATGTACCTGAGTTGCTGTGGTGCTTTGCCATGATAGCTAGAAAGACTTTTTAAAGTTAGTTTTTTTCTATAAAAAGAGCTTTTTTTTACAAGTCTGTTTAAAAGGCTTTGTAGCTGCTGTGGCAAACTGCTGTGGAAGCACAGGCATTCTCCTAGTCACCTCACCCGGAATGCCTGGTTTTAGAGGAGGACCTCTCTTTGGCCATTTCTCAGAGTCCAAGGGAGGCAAGAAGCTGCCAGTGCTGCCTCTGCTATTGCAACAGGGAATAATTAATTTTCTTAAAGAATAGGAAAAGGGGGGGTGGCAGAGAAAGGCAGGGGCTCAGGGGGCTCCTTTGCTGGGGTGTGGCTCCAGCAATAATAATAATAATAATAATAATAATAGTAGTGGTAGTAGTAGTAGTAGTAGTAGTAGTAGTAGTAATAATAATAATAATAATAATAAATTTTATTTATTGGTCGTCTATCTGTCCAGGTTAGTGGACACTCTAGGCAACTTACAATAGTAAAAACAATACATAGTATACAACATATTAAACCAATAACATAATCATAATCAGTTTAGAACAATTCCAGTTAAAACCACATAAAAATTAATCCTCCCCCATTCCATAGGCCCGCAATAGCAGGAGCATTGATGGCCAGGGGCACAGGCATCAGCCAGGCCCCTGAAGTCTGGCACCATCCCTTAACATACAATCTATGGACCATTGGCCACTTTTAGAGCCACCAAGGTCTTCTCCATAAGCTTTCAATGGGTTTGGACTAGGGTTGCCAGGTTCAATCCCTGAGACGGATCCTGTATCTTTACGAGAAGAGAAAGTCAGCCAAGTGCAGGTGTTCTTACAATCCTGTAATGGGAAAAACCACAAGGTGAAATTCTCCCTTCCCCCTGCACAACTTTTAAAGATACAAAAGACCTCTCAGTTGCCGGGCCCAGCCTCCAAGAGGTCTTTTGCATATTTTTTAGTTGTGCAGGGGGGAGGGAGAATTCCACCTTGTGGCTTTTCCCATTACAGGGTTGCAAGAACACCTGAACTTGGCTGACTTTCTCTTCTCCTAAAGATACAGGATCAATCTCAGGGATTGAACCTGGCAACCCTAGTTGGGACAGGAGACCTTTGCAGTGCAGGAAAGCATTTTAACTGAATACATTTCCTTTGCTACATTCTGGGCAGAATACAACTTCGGCTTCTTCTGTTCCCCACTGCAGCCTCCCATGCACCCCCAAAATCTGTTGGTCAGTGAAGCATGCTGTGAGACTCACAGACGGGGTTTTTAGCAAAGAGAGTGAAACCTGAAGCAGAAGGGTTAAGCTGTGAGAACAGAGCGCCAGGTTTGCCAAGGTCAGTAGCTGGCTGGGAAGCCTGATAAGGTGGGATGCTTGGAAAAGCTCAGTGTGGGGGAAAAGCTGTCTGTGAAGAGAACTGTGTCTAATGTCTTTGCCTAGTAAAGACTCTTACAAGAAACTTGCCTGGCCTGGCTTATTCCTGTTCTATGCGACTCTTGGATTCCATCCTTGTATGATCTATACATGCACACGCCAACAGGGGTTATGAGCCCAGCTTATCATACAAGGTAACGGGTTCGAGAGTGTTGACGTGACGTTGTTGCAGAGAGAAACAAAGTGCAAGTAAGAGGCAAGTAAGAGCGGACAACATGGCTGTAAACCTGTTATCCGGGATGCCAATGGAGAGACTGAATGCTGTAAACTACTCCAGCTGGAAATGGAGAATGAGAGCAGTTCTGATTAAAGAAGATTTGAATGATGTTGTAGAAAACCCCCCTCCGGCAGCTCCTTCAGCAGCGTGGTTGAAGAAAGACGAGAAAGCGAAGGCTTTTATTACTCTGGGGCTGTCTGATTCTCAACTGTTGCTGGTGAGTAATGAGCCGACAGCTAATCAGATGTGGGAGAAGCTAAGAGCCGCTCATGTGCAGCAAACTGCGGGGAGCAGGCTGTGTTTAGCACGGAAACTTTATCAGATGCGTTTTACAGATGAAGTGACTATGACAGAGCATCTGGCTGAATTTCGTAGATTAAAAGCTGAGCTGCAAGATAGAGGAGTGCATCATAGTGACATTCAGATGGTCTATATACTGTTATCTTCATTTGATCAAAAATGGGATGTCATGGTCTCTAGTCTGGAAACTTTACCCGACGGACATCTGAATTTGGACTTTGTAGAACAGAAACTTCAACAAGAGTGGAATAGAAGACAAGAGAATAAGAAAACAGAGTTAAAAGAGACTGTGGCTGTACAACAACAACAAAATCAAAGAAGCAGGCAAGAGAATAAAATATGTTACTTTTGTGGGTCCCGTGGACATATACAGAGACATTGTTTAAAGAAGAGAAATAACAGGGACTTTGGAAGTCAGAGAACAAGCGTGAACTTTGTTACTAAGGAGGACAATAAACTCATTAACTCTAAGTGGCTTCTCGACAGTGGAGCATCTAATTGCCTAATCACAGACTCTAGTTTATTTTACACTTCAAAGCCGGCGCAGGAGAAGATTTATCTGGCTGACGGATCGTCTCAGGACGCGATTGCAGAAGGCACGCTCAGGTTGAGTAATTTGGGAACTATATTAACAGATGTGTTATTGGTTTCTGGTTTAAAATATAACATTCTATCAGTAAGAAAATTGGCTCAAATAGGTTGTAAAGTTACATTTGAAAGGGATAGATGTTTTGTGAGAAAAGATGGTGAAATATGCATGCAAGGGAAATTACAGAACCAGATGTTTATGGTTGAGTGCAATCTTGATAAACCCACGTGTGCCTGGATAAGAGTTAATAAAGATAAACATGATAATTGTTTACATGAATGGCACAGAAAATTAGCACACGCACATTTCGAAAAGGTACAAAACACCCCAAAGCATAGTCAAGATTTGAAATTAACACATTGTGAGCATGTGGATGAGTGTGAAGTATGCTATAAAACAAAAATGACTGTGACTCCTGTAAATAAGAGCTGTGAAAGCACGACCACTGAACCCTATCAGCTCATACATGTGGATTTGGCTGGACCTTTCCAGTGCTCAAAAGGTGGAGCAAGGTTTTATTTAGTGATTGTGGATGACTTCTCCAGATTTACACATGTGTTCTTATTGAAAAAGAAAAGTGAAGCAGAAGAGAAATTGAAGGCATTTATACAGAGGACAGAGACACAATGTGGGGTTGTTATCAAAAATATCAAATCAGATCAAGGTGGGGAATTTACCAGTAATTCATTTAAAACATATTTGGAAAAGAAGGGAATAATACAGAGTCTCACTGCTCCCTTCAGCCCATCCTCCAACGGAACTGCAGAGAGGAGGAACCGGTCATTGCAGGATTCAATGAGAGCCATGCTAGCAGATGCAGATATGAATAACACTTATTGGGGTGAATGTATTCTGTACACTGTTTATATTCAGAACCGCCTCATGCACAGAACAATAGGCATGTCTCCCTATGAGAAACTGACTGGAAGAAAGCCCAGGGTGAAACACATAGAACGTTTTGGGGCAAAATGCTGGGTACATGTTGCAAAACAGAAAAGGCATGGTAAATTAGGCTCGAGAGCTCAGGCAGGACATATTTTGGGATTTCAGAATTCATATTATAGAGTTTGGTTGCCTGAGAAACAACAAGTAGTGTAAAGCAGAAGCATAAAGGTGATAGATAAACCTTGGAGAGACAGTCAAACAGTTATCCTAGATAGTGCAAGCAAGCAGGAAGCAGCAGATGTTCCTTTTGGGCAGCAAATTCCATTAAGAACTGCATTGACTGATCTAATACACGGTGGCAAACGTACTGTAAAAAGGCTGAGAAGTGAAGACATGGCAATGCAAGATACAGAAGTGCCAAGTACAAGTGCAGACACAGGTGCAGGTCCAAGTAAAATAGAGAGTGAGGAAGAAATGGAAATAGATAATGTTAGGAGATCAGAAAGAAAAACGAAAGGTCAACCACCTCAGAGATTCACATTTAATGTTACACAACAGAATAATGAAACAGATAAATATCCAGTAGAATGGGAAAAAGAAGGACCAATAGATAAAGAAACAATGGATCTCATGTGGAAGTTTTGTGTTGAGGAATGAAATATAAATGTATTATCAAATAAAAGTGAACAAAATGACTCTGTAAAACCTGTGTGAATAAAGAAATAAAGAAACAAGAACCGAATTGAAAAATGTAAATAGAAACTGTAAGAAAACAAACCATGTACTGATATATATTGTAATGAAAAGTTAATATTGTAGAAATGTAATAATGAACAATGAAGTTTTGTAATCTGTGAGTCTCAGGTGGGGGCTGTTGGTCAGTGAAGCATGCTGTGAGACTCACAGATGGGGTTTTTAGCAAAGAGAGTGAAACCTGAAGCAGAAGGGTTAAGCTGTGAGAACAGAGCGCCAGGTTTGCCAAGGTCAGTAGCTGGCTGGGAAGCCTGATAAGGTGGGATGCTTGGAAAAGCTCAGTGTGGGGGAAAAGCTGTCTGTGAAGAGAACTGTGTCTAATGTCTTTGCCTAGTAAAGACTCTTACAAGAAACTTGCCTGGCCTGGCTTATTCCTGTTCTATGCGACTCTTGGATTCCATCCTTGTATGATCTATACACGCACACGCCAACAAAATCTGCTCCAGAAGGTCACTTAACAGATTTTGAGGGCTTGCAGAAGGCTGGGAGGAAGTCCTGCTGTGCAAATGGAAGTCCATTCCACCTGGGCATGGACTACCTACAGGTCAAAATATCATAGTACTGTATGTAAATTCTTAATAGTAACCGTGTATGCTTTCTAACGTACATGGAACTGAGGACTGGAAAGAAAATTAAAGAAGAAAGGGCTGAATTTTTATATGGATGCATCCTTCACTGGTGAGGTAAGCATGGATTTTCAACATGGATATTGGTGTGAGAGTACAAAATGTAGCACAAGAACCCACCCTAAGACTTAATTCCAGGATAACTGCAGCCTTTCAACTTCCATTGGCCAAGGTCTTTTACTGGCAATCAAAATGTGAGATCTATTCATGCTCCTTTTATGCATCTTGTCTTATCTTTATTTTGTTCTCCACCAGCACTTGTTCCACTTAAGTGTGATTGGGGTTATGAGCCTAAGGAGACATAGAACATATGAGAACTTGCACCTTTTCAATTAAAACTTGATATAGCCAGAGAAGCTGCAGCCTGTTGTAAGTATTAAATGAATAAAAGAAGCTTTAAAAACCAGTAGCTGCAGATATTTAGTTGTTGCCTTGCATATTTTGTAAATTCCCTCTTGACAGGGAATGATATTGTTAATGCCAACTGGTGTATATTACAGTTGCAGTGATGACAGGTATCTGTTTGGTGCTAGCAGGCTGATTTTTAAAGAGCAGTGACCTGCAGGACCACTATATACAGAGATCAGATGAGCAGGTTGCTGCAGGTGCTTGAGTTTTTTTCACTGATTTAACTCTTTACAGGCTGCTTTAGCCTGCAAAGGCACTGATTTCTGTTCTTTAGAGTCTCCTTGTACAATCCAAGAAGCAAATCAGCTGTATTACTAGGGGAAAGGTTTTGTCATTAAATTTGCCTTTGTGATTATCCTTTTATTGACTTACTGGTATTCATTTAATGTCTCATAGGTTCTAATTTGAGGGCAAGAGGTTAAATGTTATCACAAATTGTTACTGTGTTCCAGAATTCATCATCTCATAGGGATTTCCCCCCTATTTTTAAGTGATAATTCTCTACCAGCAAAGACCAGCAAAACCCAATCTCACCAATTTATTTTTTATTTCTTTTATTTGGTATTTGGGCAGTTGCCAAATGTTAAGTATTTCAAAAGACAGGGGACAAAAATTAGCTGTGATTTATATTGCTGTAATTGATTTTTATTTTGTTTTGTTGGTTTTAATGCATCTAAGACTAAAAAGTTGCAGCCTCCATTCTCTCATGTATCTATACCTAAAAGGCCCAATTCATTCATATATCAAACATTTCCATAACTTCTTATTGACTGGGGATTTTGATTCAGACAAGGAAAGTCTTAAGTTACTCAACATCTTTCATATCTTTTCTTACATTAATTGAGAACTGGCTGACACATTTCCCCCTGACACATAAGATAATGTCTGGAAAACTGGCCAGTTGCCTGTTTCTGCTGATGCCTTGCTCGAAGTATTAAAAAAAATATTTCAACAAAAATGCCTATAATATACATCCTCCTGCAAAAGGCAACGGATGGAATCACCTGGTGAAGAAAGGTACAGTTTGCTTCTAAAAAAAATCATAATGGGATGCGGAGTCTGATTTCAATCATTATCACTGAAGCATTAGTTGCAAATTCTGTACAACCTGAGATGATGTTGAATCATATGCATTACACATACATCCCCAAGTGGTAAGAAGTCCTGCAGCAGCACTAACATGAGATTGGTTACCTCTGGAAGGAGCAATAACTGGAGGAGACTTAAGGCATTTCTCTAGTATTTGAGTTTAGCTACAAATCTACAAATACGGCATAGGTGAGGAGTAGGGTTGCCAGGTTCAATCCCTGAGACTGATCCTGTATCTTTAGGAGAAGACACAGTCAGCCAAATGCAGGTGTTCTTGCAACACTGTAATGGGAAAAACCACAAGGTGGAATTCTTCCTCCCCCCTGCACAACTTTTAAAGATACAGAAGACCTCTTGGAGGCTGGGCCTGGCCTCCAAGAGGTCTTTTGCATCTTTAAAAGTTGTGCAGGGGGAGGGAAAATTCCACTTTGTGGTTTTTCCCATTATAGTGTTGCAAGAACACTGGCACTTGGCTGACTTTCTTTTCTCCTAAAGATACAGGATCAGTCTCAGGGATTGAACCTGGCAACCCTAGTGGGGACACAGCTTAGCACTCCTACAGTCAGCAATTCTACTGTCCTCATATCAGTTCTCCAGAGATAAATCCACATCCCCACATCCTTCTCATTCATACTGTAGTTGCTCCAGTGCACGCACGCACGCACGCACGCACACACAGAGATTATCCAGCTATTTCCTGGTTATTATTGTCTCCCATTAAGACAATTTTCCTGGCCAGTGAGCCATTAGCCAGTAATCTCCCTCATCTAAGGAAGATATGGCCAGACTTGGCTGGTAGTTTTAACCAATATTCATATCACCAAATTGATAGAAAGTAACTTAGGTACTTTTTTGTTGTTGATCTTCAACCATAACTCCAGGACAACATCTACTAGTTACTGAATGTACTGAGTGAAATGACCCACTCACCATAACAAGGATCCACCATATTCAGGGCAAACAAGCTATCACTGCATGCAAAACAGCCGTGTTGGTTGTTCCATTCAAATTTGTAGTTTGTAGCACTAAGGAGAAGCAGCCTTTGGGGTGACTTACTTCTCACTGATGTGATTCATAAACACACATTGGTAAAAGTAGCTTTGATATGTGTGATTCCATGTGCACCTAACCGTTTGGCAGGACACACTGACAGGGCACACCACATAGAGAGAAGGATCAAATGTGAACTGCAAAGCCACCTTAAGGTAATATACTTCAGTTAGTTAAACGTGTGAAAGCATTTTGTGATGGGTTATAGGGCATGCTCTAAAAATGTAGGACAATTTATTGCCCGAACACAATCTATATTGGTTTTTTAATAATAAAAAAGGTATGTAGAAATGCTGTGGCAATGTTCACTAGTTAAGCCAGCATTTATGAACTATGGCTTGTTTTGTTTTTAGTAGGTAGGCTTGGTATGTAATTTGCTTAAAAATTGGAAAATTAATGTGCTGGAACAGTTACTAAAAGGCTCATAAATAAAGAATTGAGGACCAAAAGCTTGAAATGTATCTGAGGTTCTGTTAATTATGATTAATTGCTTCTCCTAAAGGTTTTTTTAGAAGCCTCTTAGCAACCATGAACCCTAATTATTGCCCATCAATGAAGGCACAAGAGACGTTTTTCTTCTTTCTTATGACTAACATATTGGCAATAATACAAATGAAAGAAAAGTCCAGTCCTGGGCAACAGTGGAGATTATGTTTTTTTAAAATACAAATGCCATCTGGCTTTCAAGCTAGCAAAGTTGTTTTAGTGTCTCTTTCTTGTTATCAGTTACTTGAGGGTCAATAAGGTAACAGGGTTTTCTTCCTTATTGACTCCCTGCTGTGGAATCATCTTTTTGATATTCACATCTCAGGTAACTTATGGGGCACCAGCACAAAGCATATGATCTTGTTTCAAGACTACCGAGATACCCTTTGCATGTATTTTTCCTCATGCAGTTTTAGTTACCAGCCAAATAAATTAGCCAGAGGCCGAGATTCATTGCATTTTAAAATGGTTAATTATTTAATACTCTCAAAAGATTGTATTTGTATCATTTTATAGATAAGCATATAGACGTTGCTTCTGGATCCCTAATACGTTTTGAGGTTACTTTATTTGATTTTGTCAAATTGCTGTAATTACAGCTTTTCTACCATGAAGAATGACTTGAAGGCCTTTTAAACATGGTCAGGAACATACAAAGAAACCCTTATTGTGACTAAGAATCCAGCCCTAAGCTTTTGTATTTGAACAAACTAAACTACAGTTCTGGTTTCCGTACCCTGAATATGTTTCATTTAGTAAAAGAAAAGCTGGTGGATTATGGCAAACAAAAGATGCTCATTTTACTGCAACAATTTAAAACCATTTGTACAGCTGAATGAGATTATGCATGAACAGATACTTTTACTTGAGTACTTTCCCCCTTATTCATGTAAAAATCACTTTTTGATAGCTGCAGAGAATTCCATTTCAAACCAGCAACACAGATGAGCTCAGAGCATTATCTATGTACAGATTGCTTACTTGCCTCTCTTTGCTTGAAGCAGCAAAATACTCCAGGAAATATAGGGTTTTTTGATGGCTGAGAGAGGTAGGAAAAAACACTTAATGCAAATGAAGACAGAAAATGTGACTTCATGAATAAGAAATAAGCAAAATCTGAAACTTCCTATAGGCAGTATTATGTGTTTTGAAATTAATTGCTCAATGCACTGCAATACCCGTGTCTCTGTTTTAGGAATATCATGCATAAATATGTAAGTTTTTCCTAGCTCATTTGGGGTGACTGAGGTAAGATGAAATGGTTTCATTTTTGTAAACACTACACACTTAAAATTAAAAATATGTCTATCTAAATCTCCGTGTAGCATGCATATATTCTGTGTTCTTCAGGGTGCATATATGCACAGTGTTATGTTTATTGGATCTAAATGCAAAGCTGGGGGAAAATGCAGAAAAAATAAAAATAGATTTACAATGGCAAGGCAATATAGAAATTATAATACAAAGATGATTCATTTATAGTTTCTAATCTAAGGAATAGAAGATTAACCCTTCATATTTCTTGGTCTTGTAACTTTAAGATGTATCCCAAGCACAAGCCAGTTAACATCTTAATTCTTCAAATTCCCACCTGACAATAAATGTGTGAATAAATGGATGAATTCACTACTAGGCAAAAAAAGCTTGTGGTTTAAGAACATGCCTATAGCTAACAGATATTTCTATCAAACTTTAAAAAGCAGGGAAATTGGGGAGCTATAGTGAATGCACCAGGGGAGCCAAAGACCTGATCTCCTCTCTGAGATATTGTATTGCCCTACAAATTTGTAGGGCAAAATTTGTAGATGCACAGTCCAATCCACTTCCTGTGTAGCTTGGAATAATTTGGTACCATGTGCCTCTGAGCATATAATGAGTGGTGGCAACTCCTGTCATCCCCAAAGATGGAGAATTACATTTTTGTATGTTTGTTGATGTTCTTCTTACTTTGCTTCTTTCCTGCGTTACTACTGTTTCTACAGAGAATCTAACTTAGAAAATTATATTTCTTTCATTATTCATCCTAGAAATCTTTGTCAAATTTATTTTTAATAATTTCAAAGCCTTTTTGTCGGTCAGTGTCATATGATGGGGAAGACACCCTTTTATGTTTCAAACTGGAGGTTATATTCTATTTCTATTTCTATTAACAGTTGAATCTGAAACTGCAGTTCGATGTAAAATCAGACTGATTACAATATGTTGCTACTTAAGCAATGACTCTAGCTGTTGGAAAAAACAAACTTGGCTTACCCAAGATGAATGTTTTCAGCCTGCTATGCTTAAATCATTCCACTTAAGGAAAGGTGGGTATGGTCGATTAAAAACATAGAGCACACCTAGAATTTTGCTAGAATATATTTCACCTCCCACTGTTTTATCTTGTGCAAACTGAGACACTCCTCATGTCCATTGGAAACTATTCTGCAGAACAGTCAGTGTCATTATTCCACATTTGTTTTTGGAGGTTTTTTAGTGTTTCAAAGTGTTGCTGTACTTCACATATTCACAGAAACAGAAGCAAACAAAAATGGTTTACTATAGGAAACTTCACTAAATTTGCAAAGTAAATCAAACATATTTCAAGGGATTACCTGAACTCAACTGTCTTAATATTGTTGCTTCCTCCCTGCTAAAGCAAGATCAGCACAGCACATGTCTTGTTTCTGTTATTTGGGCTGATTGCAGGTGTTACCACCACAATTGGTGTTACCAATTGGTAACATACCACAGTGAGCATGTAACCATATACATACTGGCTGTTGTACTCTCTTGCCATATGGTCCAGGGAATTTTACTGTTCTTCATTTAGTTACATACACACTGTGGTGAGTTACCACTGGGTGAATGATCATCTGTATATATATATAAGCAAGTGCCTTTATTTGTGATCACCAGAAAATGTACCTGGTAAACAGCAGTTGTATAAATCAGATGTGGGGAACCTTTGACCCACCAGATGTTGCTGAAAGACAACTCCTATCAGCCCCAGCAAGCATGGCCAAGAGCAAGGGTTGATGATTATTATTTATATTTATTAGTCGCTTTTCTCACAAATGCAACTTAAAACAACTTGTAGTTCAGCAACATCTGGAGGGCCCAAGATTCCCCACATCTGATATAAGCTTTACAGAGATGCTGAAGCCATTTATCTACTTGTTGTTTTTCATGAGTTGATCAGATGAATCCACATCTTTTAGCTTGGTCTTTACTCTGTAATAAGACAAAATGTGTGCCTCTTATGAGTAGTATGGCAAGATGATGCATCAGACAGTGAGCCAACTGATACATTTCAACTAGTATTCCTAGTACTTCCTGGATTAATAACTGTACTAGGAGTACTACTGTGCATTTAGCAGTGGCACTATTACCTGCTTTAAAATGCCTTGTGTTATATTGTCCAAATCTAAAGGAAAAGGAAGTCGGCAGATGGAGGACAGACAGTATATATTGGGACAGATGATGGAGAAAAAATAAGCAGAATTTCCTTGCTAGCAGAATTTTCTTTGCTAATTTAGAGCAGAATGCACTGTGCTTCAGCATAAAGGGATTATTTGGTTTTCCCATAGCAACATCACTCACTGCATTTCCAAGCTGTGCTAGGCTTGAGAGCGTTAGTTTGAACTGAAACAGGAAAGGAGTTGGAATGAGGAGAGAGGATGGGATGGAAATAGAGAAATGTGATGGCCTGAATGAAAATCCTTTACACTATGTTGCAAATTATATTATAAGCAGCTCGTCTGTGTGTGTTTCCCTGTTGACCGAATTCAGTGTGGTTATAGAAGTGTTGCTATGGTGACTGTAAGTGACAGCTGTTACGTTGTGCTCCCCAGAGAAATGTATGGTAATAATGGTCATCCTCCTCACATAGGGTTGCCAGGTTCAATCCCTGAGACTGATCCTGTATCTTTAGGAGAAAAGAAAGTCAGCCAAGTGCCAGTGTTCTTGCAACACTATAATGGGAAAAACCACAAAGTGGAATTTTCCCTCCCCCTGCACAACTTTTAAAGATGCAAAAGACCTCTTGGAGGCCAGGCCCAGCCTCCAAGAGGTCTTCTGTGTCTTTAAAAGTTGTGCAGGGGGGAGGAAGAATTCCACCTTGTGGTTTTTCCCATTACAGTGTTGCAAGAACACCTGCATTTGGCTGACTGTCTCTTCTCCTAAAGATACAGGATCAGTCTCAGGTCCTGAACCTGGCAACCCCAGAGAGGGATCATGACCACCTCAAGGAAGAGGGGCACACTTAAAATGTTGAGGAAATAATAATGTACAACCATAGTCTGAAATCAGATACATATCAAAACAGAATATGAAGAAGCATTAAAACTTGAAAATAAATGAACAGGTAGTATGGTTTTAAAAATCATTCTCATGTGCTGTAATTAATGATACCTTATATATTCAAAAATTGTGTTTATTGTGGAAGTACTCTTTACCCAAATGAATGTTTTGTACATTGTAGAGAATATATACTTTTCTTCTATGTACATCTAAGTCAGACAGAAAAGCAAGTGCTTTACATAATCAAGCCTGTCTGGGCTTTCAGTAAAATGCCAGCAGGATTTTTTTGTTTACACTTTAAATGTAGAGTTTATGCTAAGTACTTGTGGGTGTGCCACTTACAGGTTTGTACGATACAACATAAACATGTGCCTTTGCTGCTTATAGTAGCCAATTATGAATCCAAACCTTTAAACTTAAAGGGTAGTATGCAGTGCAGGCCCTACTCAGAGTAAACCTGTTGAAGTTCATAGACATGCTTTAACTTAGGTTCATTTGTTTCAATGGGTCTGCTCTAAGAAGGGCATCATTAAATACAACCCAAAGCGACCAAAGCCCTTGTCTCAGGCTCCCATCCATATATTCAGTCTTTAGAGGGGAGTGCAATTGTCACTGCTAGCCACACCCTTAAATTATGTGCAACCAATGGCCCTATCATCTAGCATCCATGCATTAGGCAAAACATAAGAACAGGCCCTACATGTTTACATGTTCAACTGTTCACACATAAGTAGGTGTGCATGATCAGGAAGCATTGTTGTAGCAGAGCTTCTGATGGTAAATGTAGGCCATATGCCCATATCTTCATGGACGGTCATTGTTATGTTTCACTCAATCAATAGAAGCCAGAGGCAAAGCTTTCCGTCATGATTCCACTTCCCTCCAGGAGTTGACTGAACTCTGATCCTGGAGTGGATCATGAGAAGGGGGAATTAGAGAAGCAGATTTCATTATGAATTTTGAAGCATGGAATAGGAGTAAATATATTTTTTCATTAATGATGTTTGTGACAGACTAAGGTTGTTTTCACTCTGCACTTTATTCTGTTATTCTGACAATTTCTTACCATGTAATTTGCACATTATATTTGATATTTCACACAATGTACATGCTAGTTCTGGAATTCTAGAGGAATATAGTGCAAATTTTGTGCTAACTTTCATGATAAAATAATACCAGAAATAATCTGTTTGCAAGTTTGGGAACACAGAAAATCATGGGAGTTTTTTGCTAGCTGCAGCCAATCATGTGACAGGTATCTTAGCATGCAGTGCATTCCCACCTTTAGGTGTGCTTTTTTTTTTTTTTTGGCCTGATGAAAATTGTGCCGGTATTCCGGTGTAGGTGAGGGTAGCAGCAAGCATTAAATGGAAATGGACTGCCTTCATGTTATGGTGATCCTATGAATAGGGTTTTCACCGTAAGCTGTATTCAGAGGTGGGTTACCGTTACCTTCCTCTGAGGCTGAGAGGCAGTGACTGGCCCAAGGTCACCCAGTCAGCTTCATGGCTGTGTGGGGATTTAAACCCTGGTCTCCCAGGTTGTAGTCCAACACCTTAACCACTACACCACATTGCATTACACAACTTTTTAAAAAGTCAGGTGCTAAAATGGGAGGGGTTGCATTGCAATGAGACGAGAGACCTCCTACACGATGGGGAACTACAGTGCACATGTGTATAATGGGTGAGGGATGAAAACAAGACATTCATTGCAGCCATGTGAAAGACAGGTGTGCGAAATGCTGGCATATCGGCCAAAAAGCCACAGTTCCTTAATGCAACAGGTACTGTTAATGCAAAAGGCACTACCATTTTAATCCGTTAAACTAATGCAATAAACCCCATGTTTGAAAACAGCTTAAGGGACCAAATTAGACACACCATCATTCACATAATTAAAAAGTGTATGAATTGTTTTTTTTAAATTAAATTGCAGGCATGGATGAGGAAGTATCCTATCCTTCATACCAGAGTCCTGATCTGAATCAGGACCTCCATACCTGCAGCTTCCTGTTAAAAAGCCATACAGATGCTAACTTTGGGAATGGCATCTTATTTAGTTTGGCCCCAACACATATGTCTTGTTACAAAGTTTACTTTAGGGATAGGCAGCTGGCTTCCCATCTGGCTCTCATTATAGCCCTCAATCCTGAAGATTGCTCTCTTCTGACAGGTGCATAATAAGAGGAAGGTTCTGCTGAAGCCTTTGTTCCCACCTGAAAGAAAGGGGCTAAAGAGCCTTACTGTTCATGTTTTTAACTGAGTACTTTGGAGAATTTAGAAAAACTATTCATAGAAGCGATGTTTCACAGAAGGACTTTGGTGCCTTCTCTTGGCTTTCCTTTTCTGGAAAAGGCAATTAATTGTGGTTCTACCATGCAGAACTCAGTTCCATATGCTGTGACTCCACTGGGGTTCAAATGCTATTCCTCCATCATTGAGACACAAGGTTGGCAATGATTTCAGACCATCTGTTTATACACTCCTTACAGCTCTTTGGTATCCAGTTTTCTTCCTAGCCCTTTTGTTCCATAACATACATTTCCAATTTCAATGGGCTTATGATGTGGTGCCCTTTGTTTGGACAGTTATGGAGAATCTCTTGCATGGATACCCTTTCTTCCTGAAGTAAAACTAAATAGAGTGCTTTCTTTAACTCTCATGGAGACTATTGAGAGAGTGTTCTTCATTGGGGTTGATCAGTGGTCCCCAAACATTCCCCTCTATGGGCCACTTGAAAATTGCTCAAGGTCTTGATGGACCACAATGATTTTTCTGCCTGTTGTAGCAGGCAATGCACTGTACTCGATGCTGTATGATTTTTGTTGAATCAAGGCTAAACTTCTTAATTCTAGCCTCCTAATGTTGGTAATCCTCTCCTCTCCTTTCAAAGGACTTTCGAGTGCCTCCTTACCCTGTCAATTCTGGTCTATCCTGCTCATCTTCCAGGTGGACCGCTGGACCACTGGTGACTCACAGACCATAGTTTGAGAGTCCTTAGGCTATATCTGTTCTTCAGCTTGTTTTTAGGAGATGAGTGAGAAGAATGGAGTACATCAACCATAGTAGAGAACTTTCATACAGTTTCCATATTTGTTCAAGTACTCATATGTTTATGTGAAATCAGGTATCCAAATATTGAATTTATAAGCCATCTTCTCAGTCAGTGCATGGAGGGGAGTGGGATCACCAGCTGCCTCTCCCTGCCAACTTCATGTGGATATAACTGTATGTATGCAGGCCTTGTACTTACAGTTGGAAATCTTTTCACAACCATTGATTCAGCGGTATTCATAAAGAGTATTTTCTTCCATTCTTTCCAATGCATGGAAGTCAGGGGTGTGGATAGCAGCTGCATGCAGGGGAGTGATGGGGCCAGCGGCTGTGATTCTACTCCATGTGTCTCCATGGAGGGGCCCAGGAGAAAAGGACTCCAATAAAAAAAGATGATGAAACATTTGCAGTCTCCCTCTTTAGTTTCTGAAAAAGAGGTGGCCTTTAGCATTTGGAATTAAACATTCTTTAGCAGCTCAAATTGGACACTTTCTAATTACCAATAATAACCAAGAAAGAGTGCAATGACTGCGTTATGGAATTAGAAATAGGTGGTTCAGTACTGCATGATCAGGTTCTGAGATTTGGAAACAGTACCTGAGAGATGAATATCACTGACCAAGTTTTCATGCCACACTATGCTAAACCATGGCTTTGAACAAATGAAAAAACATGTGGGTTCCCAGAGAGAAGATAGTAGCAGCTTTATACTTCTTTGGTTACGAGCTAAGCTGTGGTTTGGCTTAGCATATCATCCCAACACAAGCTCATGGTTAGCTCTCTCCAGAGTAACCATGAGCTGTAACCAAGTTGTCTTTTGGTTTACAGTTCCTGGTTTGTCTGGGAGAAGTCTGGGTTTGTATGACACACTGAACCAACCAAATCATGGCTTAGTGCAACACAGAGGCAAAATGACTGGGAAGGAGCATCCCTCTGGGAGTGTGCATGTTTGCACTATGCCATGGTTTCGCATAACAAAACATGGAAACAAGGGACACTGTCTTCTTCTTTAATCTCCAGGTTGCTATTCATGTATTTTGTAATGCATGCAGTAGAATTGTACTACTTTCTTAACTTCACTGACTTAGCAACATGGAATCCCTGGAAGTCACTCTGTATGTTTATCACTTTTCCATTGTTAGTCTTTTTCAGTCTCACACTGTCTCTGAACCATATGTACCTTCTTCTATTTTCCTGCCAAAGAGTTAACATTTTTCATTAGTAGCGACTGAAGTCTGCATTGTGAATTTCTGCGTTTTAAGAAGCTGCTGAGAAATGATGATGATGATTTAATTACCTGTGGAAAGCAGGTTATTGAGTACTCTTGGGTATAATTTCAAACCAAGTGGGAGTTATGTAAAGAGGTGCAAAGTGAACAGTAATCATAAGTGACGACAACTAAAGGATATGACTGCTGAGAATGGCTGATGACTAGATAATGGTTCAGCTTGACAACAATTAACTACTACTGTAAACACACAAAAAGACACTAAAAAGCCAGTATAGTAACCCAGTGGCCTTTATTACTTCAAATCACTGCTTCACATCCTACTTTGTGGCTAATTTTCAAGCATGATTTTAGATACTCAGATGTAATTCATAGCCAGAGCCACAGTGAAATGTGGAGGTAGCAATATGTAGTTGGAATCAGTAGTGGATGGTAGAGTGTGATGGAGGCACTTACCTGATCTCCCGACAAGTGAATTATTGCTTGTTACTGAGCAGGAGAGCGGGAGAGGCAAGGCAGTAGAGAGGGCGGAATGGTGCGAATGACTGCGTGAACCTCATTATCGCCTTATTCTTCCCCTTCCCAATAAACAGTGACTCAGCTGCTGGGAGATCAGGTAAGCACCTCCCCACCACCACACTGTTTAGGATCTCAGACCTCAGTGCCTAAATATATTAATGCTACATTTCACTGGATCCTGGTTATGCATTACATCTAGGGGTGGGTGAAAATCTTGCTGAATTCAGATTTAAGTCCAGACTTTTCAGTGGTCTGCATATGCCCCATCTTTGTGGAGCGATCCCGTTTGCTCTGAACTTCAGTGGCTTTCTCCAGATTCCCCCCCAAATATATTGTTCTTTTATTGACAGCAGTGCAGCTCTCTCGCTCGCTCTCGCTCTGTCTGCCAGCCCCCCTCAAATAATTCAAGCTCCAAACAGGAGGAAGCTAACCAAGCCTGTAATAGAGATTAAAAGGAAACCCTAGCAAAAGTGAGTCTCTAGTCCTCCTCATGGGTGAGACTCTCTACCCTTGCCTTCTAATCTCTGTAGTGCTAACCTGTTAAATGATTAAAAGGCAAGCCTAGAGACTAGAGAGACTCACCCACATTAAGGACTCTAGGCTTGCTGAGGAGGAGGTGGGGCACTGAAAGCTGTTTTCCTCCTTTCCAGAAGTAAAACATCCATTCTGTGCTTGCTAATGTAAAAACTGACCAGCTTCAGTCACAGAGGACTGTTGTCCTTTCCTTTATCAATATTTTTAAAATAGTAATATTTCCATTCAAAATTTTGATAATTCTTTTCATTTATTGACATTTCCTTTCAAGGTATTGATATTAATATTGAAGTTTTTTGGTAGAGAGAAAAATCAGACTGGTAAATGCAATAGATAGTGGACAAATAATGAAGTCAAATCGATACCGCCTGTGAGGTAAACAGAATGCTTTCAAAGTGGCACTGGCCAACAGATCCCATCTCGAATTACATCTGTATTAAAGCTTTGGATTGAATACAAAGTTTCCCTTTCTTCCATGGAAAGAGTTTCCATTGACAGAATACTTCCTTTGTTGGAGGAAGGAAACCTTTGGATACAACCCAGTTACTTTGTATTATTGTGCCACAAACTCAGAACTAAAATATATTAGAGAATGCATTTTAGATGGATTGTTATACATGAACCATGTAGGTGATATTCTAGGTAATATGCATTAACAGCAAATGAAAAATTTATTGCAGCAAACACCTATTTGCCATACACCGAAGTAGTCACAGCGCTTCCAAGGAAGAAATCACAGGACAAGGACCAGCTTTTTTCTGTGTTATACTTTAATCAATCATGGAAGTATTTAAAGTTTAAAAGAAATTGACCAGGAGAACTGAGCAGAAGGCCCAGGGACAGCGCGCATAGAATAATTAATGATCCATATAACTCTAGCAGCCAGGGGTGTTGACTGGCTGGAGAAGCAAGGCTACTACAGTCTGTCACTACTGTTTCATCACTCATCTGCTAATTGTGGTAAATAGCATTTTTATGGATCCCATGGCGCTCATATCTGTGTAGTACCAGCACCACAAGGAAAAATTAAACCCCCCCCATTGTAATAGCAATTGGGTAAAAAAGCTTTTAAAAAGTTCTTTTGGGATTAGTTGAGAGAGAGGAGAGGAGCGTAGTTAAAATATGGTTCCAGTTTCAATAAAATGAGCCCAATAATAAACATATATCTGTAAATCAGTAACAAAACAAATGTCTTGCTTTGTGATTGCATATGTTGCTACGCATGGGCAACACTAACTTTTAAATAACAGCACAAGCCTTTGCATATTTTATCTGAACTAAGTCCCACTGTGTTCAATGGGGCTTACTCCCTGGTAAGTGTGTAATATGATTGCAGCTTATGGCAGGTTGCAATTCACACAGAACCACAAGTGTCAAAGGCCACAAGCCATCCTGAACTGAAGAGAATTCTTCTTCCTGGGAGATTATACATACAGTGCATTGCAAAAGTAATCAGACCCCTAACCAATCGTCTCATATTACTGAATTACAAATGGTACATTGCAGTTTCACTCTGTATGATATTTTATTTTGAAACACTGAAACCCAACATCAATTATTGTAAGGTGACATTGGTTTTATGTTGGGAAATGTTTGTAAAACACATAAAAACTGAAACATGTTGCTTGCATAAGTATTCAACCCTCATACATTAATATTTGGTAGAGCCACCTTTCGCTGCAATAACAGCTTTACATCTTTTGGGATAGGTATGTACCAGCTTTGCACATAGCGTCGGAGAGATTTTGGCCCATTCTTCTTGGCGGATTTGCTCCAGGTCATTCAGGTTGGTTAGATGTCACTTGTGGATCACAATTTTCAAAAAGCGCCACAGATTCTCAATGGGATTGAGATCAGGACTTTGACTGGGCCACTGTAGGACATTCACCTTTCTGCTCTTGAGCCTCTCCAATGTTGCTTTGGTCTTGTGCTTGGGATCATTGTCCTGCTGAAAAGTGAATTTCCTCCTAAGCTTCAGTTTTTTAGTGGACTGAAACAGGTTCTCTTGCAGTATTTCTCTGTATTTTGCTCCATCCATTCTTCCTTCAGTTTTAACAAGATGCCCAGTCCCTGCTGATGAGAAGCATGCCCACAGCATGATTCTGCCATACTTCACTGTAGGGATGCTGTGTCTTGAGGGCAGTGTTTGGTTTGCGTCACACATAGCACTTTGAGTTTTGGCCAGAAAGCTCTTTCTTGGTCTCGTTTGACCACAAAACTTTTCCCCACATCACAGCTGGAGCACTCATATACTTTCTGGCAAACTCCAGACGTGCTTTCGGATGGTACTTTTTGAGTAATGGCTTCTTCCTTGCCACCCTCCCATACAGGCCAGTATTATGCAGAGTGCTTGATATGGTTGACTGGTGCACCATTTCTCAACTCTCAGCCACTGAACTCTGTAGCTCCTTCAAAGTGATTGTTGGCCTCTCTGTGGCTTCTCTCAGAAGTCTCCTTGTTCGAGCACTGAGTTTTGAGGGATGGCCTTTTCTTGGCAGTGCTTGGGTGGTGTGATACAGCTTCCACTTCCTGATAATTGATCCAACTGTGCTCACTGGGATTTCCAAACACTTGGATATTATTTTGTACCCTTTTCCTAATCTATGCATTTGTATTACATTACATTATCTCTCACTTCATTTTCCTTCAGATCCATAGCGTGACCAATGATCCTTCAACAGTGGGGGTTTTATCCTGACAGTGTGACAGCCACTTTAATGGTTCACATGTGGAGGCCAATGGTAAGGTAATTGTGTCCTCGATAGGGCAATTTCTTACATCTGTATAAACTGGGAGCTTCCATGGCACAGGGGTTGAATACTTATGCAAGCAACATGTTTCAGTTTTTAATGTTTCTTACAAACAGTTCTCAACATAAAACCAATGCCACCTTACAATAATTGATTTTGAGTTTCAGTGTTTCAAAATAAAATATCATACAGAACAAAATTACAGTGTACCATTTGTAATTCAGTAATATGAGAGCATTGGTGAGGGGTCTGAATACTTTTGCAAGGCATCATTTATAACAAAGATAAATGTTTTGAAAGTGGGAGTACTCCCCTGCCTCATAGTGATGGGGCAGGTTGCATCTGTTAAATTTCTACCTGTCACATAGCTGTTATAGGCAATCAGGTTACAGTACAGTGTAACCTAGCATATGTGAAGAAAACAGTGTCCTTATATTAAACTGGGGATTCTAAGGCTGTAGTCCTGTACCTCTTTCCTGGGAGTAAGCCTCATTGAATTCAGTGGGACATACTTCTGGGTAGACATGCATAGGATGGGTATGGTAGGTTCAAATTCCTCATTGGCATGAAGCTTACTGGGCGGGCCTGCCCTAAGTCACTACCCCTCAGCCTAAACATACCTGGCAGGATTGATGTAAGACTGCGATGAAATAACCTCTATGTACATTAACCAGATATCTTGGAAGAAGTGTGGGATACAAGCGCTATTAAAATATGCAATAAACAATTGCCTACACTGAATTTAGTGTACTCAAAACTGATTACAGAACCTCATTTTTGAATATATGCTAATAATTATTAACTTCTAGAGAAAATATTTACCTTGGGGATTTTAAATGGATAAGGGCATGTCTGAATTCTGTCTTTATTAGAATAATTATAATGAATAAAAATTTAAGTAAATTATGCAAAAAATATTATTGTTCCTAAAATGTTACCTTTTGATTATTTGTTAATAACTAAAACTAAAACTTTAATGCATAAAGTTTTTGGAAGTCTACTTTCATTGTTGGCATATGGCTACCATTTAACCTCAACGTTTTCCAAACACTTAACATCTTTGCAGTTTGTGATAATTCTAAAACCTGACAAACACTGATCCATTGGTTACAGTCTAATTAATATCTCCATTTAATGTACCAGTGACTGAAAGCAATGCTTCATTTTAGTGGATATACTGGCTTCCATTCAGTGATTAAATGAATACATTTTCTTGGTACAGATTGGCTGACAGTTATAATAGGGAATGGTTCTAGCAATTAACTGCGCATAAAATAATGCTGCTCACATCATGCCTGAAATTCAGATTGTGTACAAAATGGTTTGAGATTAATACAGTCATGATAGAGAGGACTATGAAGGGTCATTGCCTATCCAAAGCACCTTACACTAAGAAGAGGGGCTAATTATACAATATATGCAAAAAAGAAAAGGAAAGCAGCTTTGGCAAAATTTCCCTATCCCCAGTGTCTCCATTCTGCCACTCCCAAGCAACTTTTATACCTACAAGAAAATGGGCAAAGGTACGTTGTGGAATAATATGTATAAACACATGAAGCTTCCCTTATATTAAATCAGGCCACTGGTCCTACTAGCTCTGTATGGTCTGCGCTCACTGGCAGCAATTCTTCAGGGTTGCAGACAGGGGACATTCCCAGCCCTCCTTGGAGATGCCTTTTGCATGCAAAGTATATGCTCTATTACTGAGTGATGGCCCAAGCCACTGGAGCAAAGAAACAATGGTCAGGGGGAGCGTTATATGCCCTGTCTCCATGCTGATTTGTTGCTCAAAATCCTGCCCAAGAAGTGGCTTTAAAAAAAATGTTGTGGGACTCCATTTTACGTGTTACATGACATATGTGGCTACCGCACAGGCTATGATGCCTGATGGCAAAGTATAAACAATTAACATGTGTGGCATAGTCCTCCCAGCCTGTTGCTTTAAGATTACCCAACCCTCCATCATGTATAAGCAGAGGGGGGGCATTCTTCCCACCAAGTTTCCAAGACACCCCCAGAGGAAAGGGTCGCATGTTGGCAGCCCCTACCTTCCGTCACCCTGCTTGCTCCATCCCCTAGCTCCTGGGCATTTTCCTAGATAGGTGACTGCCTTGTGACCAGCAATGGCACGAGAAGAAAAAAAAGACACCAGAAAAAATGTCGGGGGCGGGAGGCACAGACGAGGCAAAGTATATTTCTAAGTGGGTGAAATATACTTGGTGGGGGAGCCAACTCCTGGTTTGGGGAAGCACTTGCCCCCCTTGCTCCCCTTTGGCACCAACCCTGCTTATGATTGGCTGGACAACATATCAGTCAGCATCCACCTGGACCAAAGGACTTTAAGAATACCTGTTGCCAAACTGTCCTTTGTTGCTCTTGATTTTCCCCAAACTGCAACTAATCCTTGAAGCTGCCACTTCCAATTGTGACCTTTGAGAGTAAGTTTTCCAGTGTAAGTTTGGACTAGTGTAGGAATAGTTAGACCAACATTCTGGTATAGTGTTCCCCTCCTCCCAGTTTTAGTTGGCTTACTCGCTATTTCTTCCCCTCTTCCGTATTACATATTCTCCTTTTGAATAAAGTGCTGAATTCAGTTTCTGGCTGTATTGGTTTCTGGATATACTCAAAGATTGGTTGCCCTCCCACAAAGTTTAGATCAGCGTTACCCAACCTTTTTCGATCCAACGCCCCTTTGCAAAATCTTTTTGTGCCCAACGCCCCCTTGCAAAATCTTTTTGTGCCCAACGCCCCCCTCAGATTATGTATATGCCAATGCTTCCTATTCTTCCCTTAAAATATGAGTAATGCATAAAAGGTATTTTAGTGATTATTACTGATTGTTTTTATCATGCCTTTTTATTGCACTTAGATTACACGTTGAATTCTTAGTATGATTTATTAATATACATACATAGTTACAGAAAAGTAAACATCACAGAAACAACGGGTAGCGAGTGTGTCCCATTCCTGAAGAAAACCAGTGAATAACTGACTGTCTGTGTCACCCGTTTGCACACAGCACTCATCCATTGGAAGAATGCGCCCTCCACCAACACACTCAGCTTATCAAACACTCTCTCTTGATTGGTTCCAACATCCCTCAAGACAGCATCGGAACATTACCTAGTGCTGGGGTGTGGCTGATATCCCCATTCCTTGATATGACACTGGCCGCTATTCAGAATTTCTTTACTAAAGAGCACACACTATTTATAGTGTTATTTCCATGAATTGAGACTATTAAATACATTCTAACTGGGGACAAAACAGTTTAAAAATTAATGATTTGTGTATTAAATAAAATTAAACTTAAATGCTTCAACTGTCACATCAGACCGCCAAATGTCAACACCCCCCTAATGAACCCAAACACCCCCCTAAAGTTTGTAGTCACAACAACGCCCCCCTGAAAGGCTGTAACGCCCCCCAGGGGGGCACTACCACCCACGATGGGAATTGCTGGTTTAGATTGTTTGGGGCTACACTACTGGTTGTTAAGGTGCCTGGGAGAGCAGGAGAGGCGACAAGTTGCTAAGCCAGAGACTCAGAATTCAGTGGACTCTTTCCCTACTTGTGTGGAAACCACCATAAGGCAGTGGGAAACCCATGCCAGAGGTGAGACAGAAATAGGTGGTGAAAGCAGAGAGAGAGAGAGAGACGCATTTTGTGACTGGGCTGCCCTTCAGGATTAGCACTGGAGTATGTAGTGCCCTTTCATTACAACATGGACATGTAAGGTTGAGCAAATGTAAGCACAGCTGATGTCTGGAAACAATTGAGTAATAGTGCAAAACTGGGGGAAGCTGTGAAAGTGGTCTCAAGGGACAGAGGACAGAAGAAAATAGGGGCTAATGGCAAGGAAAGGTAGACAAAGCATGCTGGGAAGGAAAATTGAAGCTTGTAATAAACTACACATATAGCTACAGCCATCTTTATGGCCACATTTCCATATCTGCTCCTTTCATTTGGTAGGCACCTCAAGTTTATATTGAGCTTGAAAACATTCTAGGCACATTACCAAAATATTAATAAAAATTCAAACAAAAAGTTCCCCACAAAATATAACATATAGGAAGTGGGGGGGGAAGAGGGGGAGAGAATAGGTCTTTGTCACTAAGACAACAGGAAAGGGCTCCAGAACAGTTTAGAAACCTGACAAAATATGGCAAATAGGTGACAAATCAAACATGTCAAAATACAGAGAATTAATTTCCAGTGGCTTGGATCCAGCAGTGCCCAGTGTGGGTTGAATGACATTTCTTGTCATGCAATTATTGGGTCACTGATTTCTGTCAACTTCCTCCAGCTTCAGCCTCCACGCTACATCAAATGCTGTTAATTAAAACATCATAAACAGCAAATACAAAAAAACACCAGAATATTTCCACATTCTATAAAACACAATTAACAATTAAATAGAGCTCCCTGTTTAGTATCAAAATACACATTATACATAAAGACCAGTCAGTTTTATTCACCTAAGTATCTTTCTTGTAGGTACAACATGTAAAACTTAGCATTCTGGACAAAGCCCACACAGGCCGTTAGCAACGACTACATGTGGTATTTTGCTTGCAAAATCCTAGCTTCTCATTCAGTGTGTCTCAATAATAAACAATATTTGTCTGAAAAGCAGTATAAAAGTATAGTAAATAATTAAATATTTAAAGAAAAGAAGCTCATCACAGCCAATAATTCTGTAAGAGTAATTTACAGATTAGTTTCCAAAGAGAATATAACAGCTTGCTATGTCTGCTTTATGATTTAGTGCAGTATGCTTAATTGCCCAGCATAAAGACAAACAGTAAAACGCGTTCCTTTAGGAAGGTATAACAGATTTCAGATACAGAAATAGGAAAATATAAATTATGATGTGTTGTTTACATTTCCATGATGTTCACAATTATATTAAAGTCTGATTTTGCTTTGTTTCTGCTAAAGATATGACATGTAAAAATCTATGCTGCTCATATGTTGTATTCTACATTTTGCGTGTTATTAAATGACATACATACATTTAATTTCCATTCTCTCTAAAATAAATTTGTGCTGAATATGGAATTTATCTTTTTAATGCAGTTATGCTAATTGGAGGTGAATCCTTGACTAAGCTGGGTCAAGGGTAGGATTTACAGCATCTCTAGACATGGAAGCTGGGATTCTTCATTGGCAAGAATGAAATATTATGAGGTTACAGTGATGACAGGAAGAGCTGACATGATGCTACAGAGGTTGATTGGATTATAAAGGGATTACGTTGTAATGGGATAGGAAGATACTTCGGGAATGAAAAGATGCTATGGATTTTTGGTGAGGCAAAATTTCTAGGGTCATGCCAGTTCAGGATTACAGCCAAGGGTTTTTGTCAAATATCAAATGGTGGGAGGAAGACCTGGAGGTGCTCACTAGAGTCCATGCATGTCAACTCAGAAGTAGGTTTCATTGAGTTCAGTGGAGCTTACTCCCAGGTAAATGTGTATAGAATTGCATCCTCTGATTTTATTAAGTAATAAGACACTAGTTAAAATCAACAACAAAATTACGTATGACAAACTGTCCTAAAGCTTTTAATAAGCAAGTGATTATATTGTTATGTGCCCTAAAAAGAAAAAGAAATCATACCCAGATTATTTTTCCATTTGATAAGCAAATGATAAGGATCATCTGGGATCATATCAGCTGTACCTTATTCAGCCATTATTACAGTTGTTGTGCTGTTGTCTAGGAAGCCTTCGCATCAAACAAATGCAAAGCCAAACCCAAGTGCCTGGCACAAGGTGCTTGCAGCTCAAACTGAGCCGAAGTTTATTCGTGAATTACATTTATTTATTTATTTATTGTATTTATATACCGCCCCATAGCCGAAGCTTTCTGGGCGGTTTACAATAACTAAAAACATTAAAAACAAATATACAAATTTAAAAACACGTCTTTTAAAAACAATTTAAAACACAATTTAAAACAATTTAAAACGTATACACATTACAAGGGCAAATGAGGCAAGTTTGAATGCATCTTCCCTGTGTGGGGCTGCATAGACTACAGATGCTCACCCATAGACTCACTGAGGAAGTTAAGTTCTATCTTCCCACACATTATCACTGAGCGGTAGTTCAGGTCTTCTCATACACCCACTTTCTCCTGCAACCTGGATCATGCAAAGCGTCCCTCAGCTTTCCTTCCCATGTTAGTTGCAGCCCCTTACAGATCTGCCAAAGAAGTCCCTGAAGTGGCCCAGCACAGACCTTGCTTAATTCTGACCCTGCTTAATGCGCCAAAGAGGAAAAAGAATGAGAAGGCTGCAGGCAAAACACCTGGGAACAGTCCCAAATATACCAGCGAGAAGAGCTGCGGCATTCAGACACTGAAGGAAGGAGGAATATCTCAGGCCCGTCCACAGGAGGAAAAAATCTCCTGTACAAAGCAAATCCTTCATCTGTCCCAACTATTAGGAAGATGAATAGTAATCTGGCAACTCCAAACAACAGAATCATTTCTTGGAAGTTCACTATAACATTCATGAAGTATCCTCCAATAAGAGCATAGACTCCTCCTGATGCTCCTACCAGACCCTGGCGGGGATCACAGATTGAGCTGGCCAAGGAACCTCCAATCACTCCTGAAATATAAACCAATCCAACTCTATGGCCTTTGTGAACCATTTCTAGGGGAATCCCCAAAAGAAGCTGCAGGAAAAGGTTTCCTAAGATATGTTCAATGCCAGCATGCACAAGCATGTAAGACAAGAATCTCCAGGCTTCCTGCCTTTTGTCAGACCTGTAAATAAGAGGGCTTTCCCAGATTTGGTTGTCTAGAGTGATCCACTGTTTCTGGGGTTTTAAAGCAGCATAATAAATGAACACAGCCAGCTCAGCTACACTGATGGCAACGATGAAGAGAGGTGGTGGGATGCAGTTGGCTCTTTCAAGGTAGGTCGCCCTGCCCTCTTCTGGAAGCATCCATTTAGAAACCGTGTCATGGATGTTGTTGCAGTTACTACAAGCCGCACAGTTTCTGCCTTCATTTCTCTCATCTTCCTCCTGTGACTCCGGAGCCCTCTCCAAGTTCAGTCGCTCAAACTCCATGTTAGAGTCAGCCTACTCCTGCCCAAGCTCCACCCTGCTTTCGGAGCCGGCTCCCTTGACACATGGCACATTCACCTGACTTGGGGCAACCGCAGCAGCAACAGCCTGCACCGCCGGCTGGTCCCAAATTGGGATTGTTTAATAAATAAACGATTTCCTGCTTGCATACTTAAGAAATTGCACAACTTGGTTTAGTCATCATGGTAGGCTTCATTCTAAGAATTCTGTTGCGTAACTTATATTGTGATGTTAAGAACTAAGGAGTTGAAACTAAAAGCTACTGCACTGGTGATGAGGCTACCACATGGAACCGAAATGCATCTGTCCTTCAAAATTCACGCTTCTCTGAATGCTGTGATGCAGTTCTCCAGTGAAATAATGTGTACAGAAATGCATATATTAGTGGAAAGTGTGCCTACACATTCACATATTAGTGAAATAACTCAGAAAAAATGTATTATATTAGGGGAAATTGCTTGCAACAATGTGAGTAACAGAAAAATAATGTTAACAGGCCAGAATGTTAACTGAATTGACTCTACTGGCTCCTAATTTGTTTCCATGCCCAATTCAAAGTGCTGGTTTTGACCTTCAAAGCCCTAAATGGCCTTGGACCAATGTACCTGAGGGACTGCTTATGCCTATATGTACATGCCCATGATTTAAGATCACCTGGCTCTGGTTTCCTCTTTGGTTTTCCCCTTGAATTATTAACTGTATTTTACGTATTTTTATCTTATTTAATGTTTTGTTGTGTTTTTATTTAATGTGTATGATTGCACTGTGAGCTGCCCTGAGTGCCCCATTATGGGGTAGATGGGCAGGATAGAAATATTTTAAATAAATAAAACAGCATACAAAAAAGTATATATTATAAGAAATTTGCACTAAAATAGACAAATTTTCATGAGGATTTTTTTTTTAAGGAAATACTTACAAACTGATGCAGAAACGTGAAGGGTACTTAAGACTGGAAAAATAAGAAACTGAGAAAACCAAAATTGATAGTGTAAAGAACTCTGCTGGTAGGTCAGCTCCCAAACCCAGGGCAGTTGGTCCCAGCCAGGCACAATCTGTGCCTCCATTATCAGGCCTGAGTTAAACCAATGCCAACCCTGTAAGGTAGGTAGACTGCCACCACCTCTTAAACCTGGTCACCCACTCTGGGCCAAAGGGAAACCCAGAGTGCCAGAAATAGACCTACTAAGGATTCCAAAATACAAGAGTCAAAAGTGCACTCCTTGTCTTGGAAACTTAAGACAAAATACTCAGTTATACAGTAGTTTGTATGATGCTGGATTCAGAGCCAAAATCTCCCTGGAATGAACATACACTGGTAAACAAAAGGTAGTCTTTATTAAAATAAAATTGTAAGTGCAAAAAATATAGCAGCAAAAATAGTTTCTTAAACCAAACACCCAGAAAGTTAGGTAAAATCCAAAAAATGCAGAGTTCAATCACAGGACAAATATAACAAATTTGGCTAACCTATTCTGTACCCACACGTAGTAGGAAGACAGACAGAATAACGTCACAGTTCCACATCCTCTCCAGAGATGTATAGCCTGGATAGCAATAGGAAGATGGAACCCCAACATCAGGTAACACTAAGGAACTTTGGGGAACAAAGAACAAAATCTTAGCTCTACTTTTATTGGGGAAAAGCCTGGCAACACCCAGGAATTAATTAGCCAATCAGAGGGCTCCCTGATGAAGAAATCTTCCAGAACTTTCATACCTAACAGTTGTGTGCTTCTCCAACTATCCCAGGCCTGTGGCCTTGAGGTTCAAGCCTCAGCTGAATAAGCAGGTGTTCTCAGTAACTGCCTATTTAATTAGATTCATCTGTGGGAACTGACAGTCTCACGGTCTTCTAGAGGCCCTAATTCAGGCAAGTTTTCTCCCCCACAATTCCCTGCCACAGAACCATCTTTATTAGCAAACCTTAGCAAACCAGGTGTTCTTGACACATTCTTGACAGATAGATTTACCCACCCTAGTTGTTCTAAACACAACCAGCACAAGTGATTCACCATGCCACCTGGTTTGCAGAGATACCAATGAATGCATACCCCTGGAACCAGCACCTCCTATAATTCCCTTCCCTCCCTCATAACAAAATCCAGTAGAAGAAAAATGATACACTTTATGTAGCATCTTTTCTTTCCACTCCATCCACCAGAGACAAAAGAGGCCAAGGTTGAGAATCTCTGGAAACTGTACTGTTGCCAATACCAGTAACATAAATTCACTTTTCTTTTATTCGGTATGAGATTTTAAACCTTAAGTACTGAATGGTGGGAATATAGTACTGAACTGGAGGGCAAAACAGAGTGCCTTATCTCTAAGCATGACATACCCTGCAGTGTAGGGCTATATATTTTGTCTAGGTTCTGCTGTTCTCTGTATGAATCAGACACACACACACACACACACCCCGGAAATATCAAAAAGTATAAAACAAGAAAGAGGAAACAAATATCAAAGATACCCAAATGAGGATATGTTTTATTGTAGATATGCCTGACGCATATTGGCACAATTGCCTTCATCAAGGGCTTATGTGTAAGAAATCCACTAATAGGCAAAAACCCTTGCGGTTTAAGAACGTACCTATAGCCCACAGATATTTCTATCAAACTTTAAAAAGCAGGGAAATTGGGCAGCTATAGTGAATGCACCAGGGGAGTAGGAGACCTGACCTCATCTCTGAGAGATTGGATTGCCCTACAAATTTGTCAGAATGCAAACACAATTTGGGTTGGTCTTTCACAGTCCAATCCACTTGCTGTGTGTATCTTGGAAGAATTGGGTAACGTGCCTCTGAGCATATGGTGAGTGGTGGCAACACCTGCCATCTCCAAAGATGGAGAATTATATTTTTGTATGTTTGTTGGTGATCTTCTTACTTTGCTTCTTTCCCGTGTTACTAATGTTTCTACAGATAATTGAAACTAGAACATTTTATTTCCGTCATTATTCATCCTAGAAATCTGTGTCAAATTTATTTTTATTAATTTCAAAGCCTTTTCATCGGTCAGTGTCATATGATGGTGAAGGCAGCCTTTTGTGTTTCAAATTGGAGGTTATGTTCTATTTCGGGTGCATTAACAGTTGGATCTGAAACTGCAGTTTGATGTAAAATCAGACTGATTACAATATGTTGCTACTTAAGCAATGACTCTAGCTGTTGGAAAAAAGAGGATGCATGTTTTCAGCCTGCTATGTTTAAACCACTTTATTTAAGGCAAGGTGGGCATGGTCAATTAAAAACATAGAGCACACCTAGAATTTTGCTAGAATACATTTCATTTCTCACTGCTTTATCTTGTTCAAATTGAGACACTCCTAAGGTCCATTGGAGAATATTCTGCAGAATAGTCAGTGCCATTATTCCACAATTATGTTTGGAGTTTTTGTTAGTGTAAATTTTGCAAAGTGTTGCTGTACTTCACATATTCACAGAAATAGAAACAAAAGAACATGATTTCCGATAGGAAACTTCACTAAAATTGCAAAGGAAATCAGACATATTTAAAGTGACCGTCTGAACTATATCAACTGTCTTAATAATGTTGCTTCCTCCCTGCCAGAACAAGATCAGCATAGCAAATGTCTTCTTTCTATTATTTGGGCTGATTCCAGGTGTTGCTACCACTCACCATATGCTCAGAGGCACATGTTACCAAATTCTTCCAAGCTACATAGCAAGTAGATTGGACTGTGAAAGACCAACCCAAATTGTGTTTGCATTTTGACAAATTTGTAGGGCAGTCCAATCTCTCAGAGATGAGGTCAGGTCTCCTGCTCCCCTGGTGCATTCACTATAGCTGCCCAATTTCCCTGCTTTTTAAAGTTTGATAGAAATATCTGTGGGCTATAGGTACATTCTTAAACCGCCATGTTTTTTGCCTATTAGTGAATTTCCCTGCTTTTTAATCTGGGAGGTAAGAAATGGGATCCTGTCCAAGTTTGCTAAGAATGGATTGATCATTTCATGCTTATTGAGTTCAGTGGGATTTACTGCCCTGCAATCATGCTTAGGATAGGTGAAACTGACCACAGGGGATGGGGAGGGGAGGAGGAGAAGGAGGGAGGGGAGGAAAGGCAGAGGGGAGGACTGGGAGGGGAGCAGGCATGAGGGGGAGGGGAGGAAAAGGACGGGTTTGATCATTTGCATGTTACTGAGTTCAGTGCGATTTACTCCCATGCAATCAGGCTTAGGATAGATAAAACTGACCGGGAAGAGGGAGGGAGGGCTGGAGTGGGCAGTGGAGGAGGAAGAATCAAGAGGAGGGAAAAGGGAGAGGAGAGGAGAGGGGAAGGAGGGGGAAAGTAGGTCTGATCATTTGTACACTTATTTAGTCCAGTTGGATTTACTCCTATGCAGGCATGGTTGGGATAGGAAAAACTGACCATGGGGGAGTGGGAGTGGGAAGGAGCATATTGGAGGGGGGCAAAGGAAAGGGGAGGGGAGGGCAGGTTTGCATGGTTATATAGTTCAATGGTATTTACTTCCATGCAATCATGCTTAAGATAGGTAAAACTGACCAGGGGGAGGAGGAAGGGGAGGGGGAAGGGGAAGGAGGGGATTGGAAGTGGATGGGGATGGGGAGGGAGGGGCAAAGGAAGGGGGAGGGAAGGGGCAAGAGGGAGGGGATAGAAGGGAGTAGAAGGGAGGGTGGGTTTGATCATTTGCATACTTTTTGAGTTCAGTGGGATTTATTTCTGTGCAATCATGTTTGAAAATGGAAATGGGCTGCCTTCAAGTCGACCGGACTTATGGTGACCCTTTGAATAGGGTTTTCATGGTAAATGGTATTCAGAGGTGGTTTTGCCATTGCCTTCCTCTGAGGCTGAGAGGCAGTGACTGGCCCAAGGTCACCTTCATGGGTGTGTGGGGATTTGTAGCCTGATCTCCCAGGTCGTAGTCCAACAGTGACCGGCGGCAGGGGCAGGGAGGGGTGGGGAATGGGGAGGGGAGGAGATTGGGTGGATGGGCATTGGGCAGAAGGGAAGCCCCTTTCCTTTCCTAAAGGAAAATGTTGTGAATAGTATCATTACTTTTCAGCGTTTCCCCCACCTTTTTATTGTACAGCGGGCACATGTAGCCTCCCACCCAAATTTAAACCAAAACTGTCCCTGGCCACATCCACACCAGGCCTTTAGTTCACTTTGGACAGTCATGGTTTCTCTCAAAGAATCCTGGGAAGTGTAGTTAGTGAAGGGTGCTGAGAGTTGCTAGGAGACGCCCTGTTCCCCTCACAGTCCTTCAATCAGAGTGGCTGACTGTTAAACCAGTCTGGCCACTGGAGCTCTCTCAGTGGAACAGGAGTCTCCTTTCAGCACCCTTCAGAAACTACACTTCCCAGGATTCTCTGAGGGAAGCCATGACTATCTCAAGTGAAATCAAAGTCTGGTATGGGTGTGGCCCCCTGATTAGGCAAGCCAAGCAGCTGTGAGGCTTTTAGAACACTGCCGGTTGGTCCTTACTGAGCATGACCGACGTTATAATTGGGTTCCAGCCAAAATTTCTTAAATTGATTAAAAATCAGCCAGGCATTTTTTTAACTTTTTAACTGCAGACGATGAAGGTCAGAGTATGAGGCAAGGTCAGTATTAGGATTACAGATACTCTGTGAATATGGCTGATTTTTAATGAATTTCAACAGATTATGGGAACTCTGAGAGAAAATAGTCCAAAAGGTCTCTGGGTTTTTTAAATCTCTTTTTACACTTTGAACTCTCTATTCTCTGTGACTGTTTTGTGTATCGCCATGAAAATTGAGAGGGTTGTTAAGCAAGCGTTTCTGAGTTCAGGACTATAAGTTTTGTAAGGTTTTGTTTTGAAATGAGCTTATGGGAAGCATCAGAATGGCTTGGGGGGTATTCTCAATTTAACATTGCAGAATGTGAAAAATCCACGCTGGCTATAGTATACAGCCACTCTCATGGCTGTATAATAATAATTGCTAAACCACACATACAAAAGTTTCCAAAAGGTTTTTGTATGTGTGGTATAGCAATTATTTTATTATTATTTCTTATAGCCTCTTAGGGAGCCTTTTGGCTAAAAATCAAGATATACATGTCTTAATTTTAATTTAAATAATAAAAGTAAATAAGCCCTTGATAAAGGCAATCATGCCAAAATGTGCCAGGCATCTTTACAATAAAGCATTTCCTCATTTGGGCATCTTTTGAGACATGTTTCTCTTTCTAGTTCTATCCTCTGTATGAAGAAATATTTGCTGTGCTTTCTTTCCTTTTTTATTTCAAGATTGATGCATGTTTAATGTAACCTTTAAGATGCCAGTTTGAATTTATAATAAGACTGGATTATTCAAAAGCCATAAAAGATTGGTTTCATGGTAATGATAACATGCCCTCATGTACTCATCTCCTAGAGCTCTTTTTTTCTGTTTTGAACTTTCAAAAGGTAACATAAAACCAACCATAGAAAGCAACTGTACACAATGTTGATGCCATAATTTTCTGGGTGCTTCTTCACAGGAATCTCCCTGTCTTTAGAAACATGAAAATATTTTGGGAAAATGCTTTGCTACCTCAAATAGAAATACTACTTGAGATCGCATAGGTGAAAAGGGATGCTATGCAGGTAATTTGCCCCCTTCCTAAAATTAGTTTTTCCCCTCTAAGGTTTGTTGCTCCTTTCCATAATTAGTTGCTAGGAAAGTGGACATTTGTGCTTTGTTCATAGCATACAGTCAGCTCAAGCTGCTACAAGTGCAGATTGTGACTTGCTGTTGTCACTTGTCGACCTAGAAATTTGCATTTTTGATTATTTGGTGAACCAAAATCATCTGACTCTTAAACAGTTGGGAATAATAAGTCATTTTAGTTATGCTCACTTCACCACTCTGACCACCATGTCTGGTGACCATTACTGACTGCCAGTGGAGTCCTATGCACGTTTACTCAGTAGCATTTCCCATCATGTTCAATGGAGCTTAGAATTTAGTGTCCATGGGACTGCAGTCATTGAACACAGTGGGATTTACTTCAGGCACCACAAATGTTGGCTAACAACAGTAAATATTTTTTCTTACTCATTATCAATATTTTCAGGCAATCCAACTTCTTGTACAAAATAGTTAGGTACTTTTAAACATTACAGTAGTGTCTGGGAGTCGCATTTCCATTCCCTGGTATTACTGTAACTTTTAAAACCCTGTAAGCATGGGTGGGCATCAATCATACAGATCTTTAACATGAAATCATTGCTGCACTATACTTTAAAAAGTATTCAAGTGGTATCTTAATGGTAAATAATAGTATGCTGACTTATTGGTCTTATGTCAACATACAGAACACAATATGAAATATATGGAGTGGAGCTACCTCCATGAGCTTCTGAGTTTATTAGGCCCATTAGTGTGTACATGGTGGGAGAGAGGAGAGTATTAGTGTTACTTTTCTATTAATATATATATATATATATATTATTATCATTATTTTTACCCCGCCCTTTTTCCAAAACTGGAACTCATGGCGGCTTCCAGATAAAAGCACACATATAATTAAAAACGTACAAAAGTCTAGATTAAAATCAAATTAAACAATTTACAGTATTAAAACCATTCATACATACAGTTAAAATAATTCAAACTCAGTTTAAAATAATACAGTTAGGCAACAGCAATGCAGCATCCTTCAAGACCTGTCCTTAACAGCTTTCAGTTCCAAAGGCTTGTTGAAATAAAAAAGTCTTTGCTTGCCGATGGAAGGACTGCAAGGAGGGGGCCATTCTTGCTTCCCTAGGAAGGGAGTTCCAAAGCCTCGGGGCAGCCACCGAAAAGGCCCTATCTCGCGTCCCCACTAGTCGTGCTTGTGAGGACGTAGGTATTGAGAGAAGGGCCTCTCCTGAGGATCTCAGGGCCCGGGCAGGCTCATATAGGGAGATACGGTCTGACAGATAGCCTGGACCTAAGCCATATAGGGCTTTATAGGTCATCACCAGCACTTTGAATTGTGTCCGGAAACAGAGTGGCAACCAGTGGAGCTTTTGTAACAGGGGAGTCGTATGGTCCCTGTAACCAGCCCCAGTTAACATTCTGGCTGCAGCACGTTGCACCAACTGAAGTTTCCGAACAGTCTTCAGAGGCAGCCCCATGTAGAGCATGTTACAGTAATCTAAGCGGGATGTAACTAAGGCATGTGTCACCGTGGCCAGATCAGACTGAACGGGCGCAGTTGGCGCACTAATCTTAATTGTGCAAAAGCACTCCTGGCCACTGCAGAAACCTGGGCCTACAAATTTAAAGCTGAGTCCAGGAGCACACCCAAACTGCGAACCTGCGTCTTCAGGGGGAGTGTAACCCCATCCAGCACAGGCTGAATCCCTATTCCCTGATTTGCCTTTCGACTGACCAGGAGCACCTCTGTCTTGTCTGGATTAAGCTTCAATTTGTTCACCCTCATCCAGTCCACCACTGATGACAGACACCGGTTTAAAACCAAGACAGCTTCCTTGGAGTTAGGTGGAAAGGAGAAGTAGAGTTGGGTGTGATCAGCATACTGATGGCACCGAACCCCAAACCCCCGGACGACCTCTCCCAGCGGTTTCATGTAAATGTTAAATAACATGGGGGACAAAACTGAACCCTGAGGGACCCCATAGGCCAACGACCAAGGAGTCGAACAGGAATCCCCCAGCACCACTTTCTGGGTTCGTCCCTCCAGAAAGGAACGGAGCCACTGTAAAACAGTGCCCCCAAGTCCCATCCCAGCAAGGCGGCCCAGAAGGATACCATGGTTGATGGTATCGAAAGCCGCTGAGAGGTCCAGCAGAACCAACAGGGACACACTCCCCCTGTCCAGTTCTCTGCGTAGGTCGTCCACCAAGGCTACCAAAGCCGTCTCCGTCCCATAACCAGGCCTGAAACCAGACTGAAATGGATCTAGATACTCCGTTTCATCCAGGAATCCCTGGAGCTGGGAGGCCACCACATGCTCTATTACCTTGCCCAAAAATGGGATATTGGACACTGGCCGATAATTATCCATTATGGAAGGATCCAGGGAGGGCTTTTTCAACAAAGGCCTTACAACTGCCTCCTTTAGGCACACTGGAACTCTGCCTTGTTGTAAGGAGGCATTGATCACTCCCTTCACCCACTCAGCCAGTCCCTCTCTGGCACATTTAATGAGCCCGGAAGGGCAGGGGTCTAGAAGACATGTGGTGGCTCTCACCTCTCCAAGGATCCTGTCCACATCCTCAGGCTGTACAAATTGAAAAGAATCCCTTATTATTGGACAGGCAGGAGCCAAAGTTTATCCACTGAGACTGTATCAACTATAGCATCCAAGTCGGAATGAATCTGAGTGATTTTATCTGCAAAGTGCCGTGCAAATTCTTGGCAGGGGTCTGTTGAATGGTCTATATTATCCCTACGGGGGCCAAGATGTAAAAGACCTCTGACCACTTGAAACAGCTCCGCTGGACGGCTCCCTGCAGACACAATAGTGGCAGAAAATAATGCTTTCTTTGCTGCCCGTACTGCCACGGAGTAGGCCTTCAAATAGGCTCTAGCCCGTGTTCGATCAGACTTGCTCCGAGTCTTCCGCCAACGTCGCTCTAGTCTCCGTCTCATTCGTTTAATCACCGCCAGCTCCTTGGTAAACCAGGGGGCTGGGCTGGCTCCACTTTGTGAGAGGGGACGCTCAGGAGCGATCGTGTCCACCACCCTGGCCATTTCCCCATTCCAGAGGTCAACCAGAGCTTCGACGGAATCACCTGCCGAGATGACAGGAAAATCCCCAAGAGCCATCAGGAAACCATCCGGATCCATCAGCCTCCTGGGGCGGACCATCCTAATCGGTCCCCCACCCCTGCAGAGGTTCTGAGTCCCAGTGAGTCTAAACCCAACCAGGTAGTGGTCTGTCCATGACAACGGAACTACAGAAAGTTCCTCCATACCAAGATCACCATAATCCCCCTCCACACAGAAAACAAGGTCCAGGGTGTGGCCAGCAACATGAGTGGGGCCAGATATTACTTGGGACAGTAGTGTTAGCAGTAGTGAAGTGGCAAATTCAGAAGTGCAGGGTCCCTTCATGATAGTTACAGCCTCGCCCCCTCCCATCCCCCCCTTTTTGCTGCTGGGTTGAGAATTAGATCCTTGTTAATGCCTTCTCCCACAACAGCGTACCTAGGAGCCAATCAGCATAAAAGGGAAGAGTGTTAGCTACTAAGAAGAGTCTTCTCAGTGTCTGACTCACTTCCTTTCACTCTGATTGGCTCCAATCGGCAGGAAAGGATAACGAAGCATGTTAGAAAACTCTTCTCAGTGGCTAACATACTCCCCTTTCATGCTAATTGGCTCATAGCATGCTGGAAACATAGGGACCCTGCTCCCAAAAAAGTAAGGGTTCTAAGACCCCCCGAGTCGCTGGATGACTGTACCCCTGAGTGTTAGTATTTGCATAGGATTCCAAGATTTATAACCCTATCAGGCCTGGAGGTGTGCTGTCCTCCTGCTCGGCTTCAATGCACACATTTTCTCCCTCTCTCGTAATACTAGAACTTGTGGACATCCAGTGAAGGATGCTGGAAGATTCAGGACAGACAAAAGAAATGAGTTTTTCACATAGCACATAGTTAAGCTATGGAATTCACAGAGAAGGCAGTGATGGCCACCAACTTGGAGGACTTTAAACGAGGATTAGACAAAATTCATGGAGAATAAGGCTATCAAAGGCTACTAACCATGATGGCTATGCTCTGCCTCCACAATCAGACGCAGTATGATTCTGAATACCAGTTGCTGGAAAGAGAAAAGAGCTCTTGCACTCAGGTCCTGCTTGCAGGCCTCCCATGGGCAAATGGATGACTGCTGTGAGAACAGGATGCTGGACTAGATGGGCCATTGCCTGATCCAGCAGGACCTTCTAGGGTTCTTATGTATTTATTTGCATACTTGTGTAAATATTTATTTGTTTGTTTGCTTGTTTATTTATTTGCGTATGCTGGGGAAGCAAGGGAAGACATTTCAAAACATTTTAAAATTATGACGTTTCAAAACTTAGAACAGATCATTTTGCTTTAATGATATACAGTAATTTCTATTCTGTTATCTGGTTGTTTACCTCATTTAAATCTCAGCTGTAAAAAAAGGGGTGGGTGGGGAGGCATATATTATATAGCCCAAACCTTTGACTTTTCTCCCCAAATTTGGAAAGGACACAAAAGTTAATAACTTAGATATAAAAAAATTACCCATGCCAGGGTAGGGTATAATGGAGAGTACACTTTACCTAAGAAAAGACAATACTTGTAAATGTATTCCATACAAAACAGTTGTTTTGTGGAGGTTGCCTTAATCTGCCCCAGCGGCAACTCCCAGATCCCACAATATCATTATAAAACTACCAAGCCATAGCTGTGAGAGCACTATGGAAAAAGGGTATGTTCTCTAAGTTGAGTCATTGGAAAGTAAGGCCCTGGAATGTGGTGATAGTATGCTTTGTAACTAGTGTGTCAAGGGGAAGCTGCTGGACCCCTGTGAGTTGAAAGATGGGGGAAGGATTATACCAAAAGTGATGCTGCTCAGACTTAGAAAAGTAGGGATATAAAGGACGAAAGGGTTTTTTTGTATATGAATTGGTTGATGAGGAGGTAAGTCTTAGTCCACATTTGAGTGGCCCTAGGGTTGTAGGCGTTAGCCCTGACTGATACCTCTGAAGCAGCAAGATGGCACACATGACCACCTGTCTTATTTCATACAACACCTGTAGCCACATCAGATAATAAGGTCAAAAAGCCTATGCAGATCCATGAAAGACAGTAGCCTCCTTCATCCATTAATCACATGGAAGGGGCACTGTGTGATTACAAGGATGCCCCTGGCATTAGATACATTGTTGGCTCTTCCCCACAGGGTTCTGCTTGCATGGAAGCCTATGTATGCATGAGCAGCTGCTTATGCATAGGCTTTCCCTACTGCAGATAGTTCACACTAATGTGGACATCATGGGGCCAAAACTGAAACCTATCAGGAAATACTGGGGTAGAGAAATAATTGGAGTGCCCTAATAGGATCATATTTTGAGGATTCTGTTAACTCGTCAGAAAATTAGGCACTATAATTTAAACATGGTACAGACTAATGATGATTAATTTTTAAATATAGAATTGTTCTTTTTGTTGAAGAAATCCCTCAGTACAGATTGTCTAATACTTGCAGTTGTTGCAGCTGTTAATGCTCATCAGCCATTACAGCTGCATACTTGACGTTATTTATAATGAAAACAATCCTGGCCAACTTTTATTCCATTTTTTAAAAATACTGAGAAGCCCCTCTCTCTTCTTCCTCTTCAATCCAAATGTAATAAATCAAGCCTGCAGAAATTACACATTTAGGAGGAAGAGCTTTAAACTTTTGCTTACGTTTTCCATTAACCACAGTTTAACATTTCATCTGAACCCTAAACTGTGGCTGTTAGATGTATAGGTAATTTCATTAAGTATTCACAAACTGGACTTTTTCTGTTTTATGCCACTTTTGCATTTGTTCTCCCCGAAGTCCATTCCATCCAGTTTCCAAATGGACAACTAAGTTCCAATCTGCACATTAGTCTGCGAGGTGAGAATCAGGTCAGTTCACTGAATCTGTACTTGATTAACTGCCAATTGATAGCAAAATAATGTTTGCTGTGCAGGTGAAAGTACGTTTTTAGTGTGCACTGATTCTTGTGTTTTTATTTTTAGACTGATATGCTGTACAATATCTATCTATACCTATCTATCCATGTATGTAAAATGACTTCTAAATAGTCTTTCACAAATTATTTGGTAGGACACACCACCAGTCCTCCATAAAGTAGCTTATTCAAAGGGTTGAATCTAACTAAGGCTTACTCAGAGTAGACCCACTGAAATTGTTAAAACTAGGTTAGACATGTTTATTTTCATTGGGTCTACTCTGAGTAGTACTAGCATGGGATGCCACCTGTAAGGTTTTCCAAATGATATGTTATGAGCTACTTTGTTCACTTACATATCAGTTGAGTATGATTAAACTGCATGCTAATTAATTGAGGGACCAATTATTTCAGGCACCAAAAATAATCAGGTCATATCTTCTCTGTATTTATCCCAGAGATAGATATGTACTTCTTTACCTGAAGGCCTATTTACAAAATCAGCCCCCCCCCCCAATGTATCCAGATTGTATTCATTTAATTCAAAGTGAGATCTGCAACATATCTTTCTTTAACAGAAATAAAGCAAAACCTTTTTAAAAACATAACTTTATTTTGAAATAAAGTTTAAAATACAGCCAACTAAAAAGGAAATATATACATAACAATACAAGACCACTAATTAAGGGGAAAAGGAAACTCGCTTGTTACAGTCCTTAGTATCATGGACAGATTTGTGGGGCAAGTGGAGTAAAACATCCTTAGAATAAGCTCATTGACTATTGTGAGAATCTGGATGGTTAAGTTGTCATAGTCAGAAAAATGCATATACCTCTGTCCTTCATTTGAATTTGATTAGAAGCTTGTAGAATGGCCCCCACTGCAGACACCTTCTCTGCCTCCCTGATTTTATTTGAAATGTGTTCTTTTAGCCCCCCACCTTTTGCTTGGTGGGCAATCACCTTCTGAGCACTGCAGGGAAATCAAGCTGTCCTTGTGTCAGAGGGCAAATGGACATATTGTAGCTGCAGGGAACTTCCAGTGTCAGAAGTTGTTATCCTCCAAAGGCATGCAAAGGGAAGCAAAACAGAGCTGCAAACTCTGCAAAGAGATCCTGTCCATCCTCTACAGTTATCCTTTTCCATAACTGCTGTCCCCTCAGGCTCAGCAATTTATATCCTTTGCCCATTCTCTCTCTCTCCCTCCTTGGGCCTGCCAGGAGCAAATTTCACCAACTGAGCTCCAGCTCCACAGGACAGCGGCCCTTGTGCCAGCCTTTCCCTCCCTTGCTCTCTCTGCTGCCCTTCCTACTTAATGCCCCAAGAGTCGGAAATCAAGAGTGACATGGCTGTAGCTCTCTTCCAAGTGAAAGTCAAAGCAAAGCTGCCTTCTTAAGTTCTGCACTGTGCCTCTCCTTTTACGTCCTGCTTCTGGTGATAAAACGGTTGTTCATCAACTAGGCACCCTCTTGGAATTCCCTAGCTGCTGTCTTAATATACATGGCTTAGCTGAAGGAAGATAACGGGAGCAGTGAAGCTGGATTTTATAATTTCCAGTTTTTATAACCTGGACAAACAGCCAGTCTAAGAATCAAATAATAGGCAGACTAGTAAAAACTATCCTGTGCATCCCAAAGTAGGTATCTTTTACATTAGTTGCAAGTTCTGTGGGTAACAGATTTGTCCTATTTTCAAGCTGCCTGAAGATTACATAATACTTAATAATAATAATCCTTTAGCATTTATATAACACTTTGGAGTGCTTCACATAGAATAACAGAATCATAAAATAGTAGAGTTGGAAGGGGTCTGTAAGGCCATTAAATCCAACCCCTGCTCAATCCAGGGATCCAACTTAAAGCATACCGGACAAGTGGCTCACCAGCTGTCTCTTGAATGCCTTCAGGGTTGGAGAGCCCACCACCTCTCTACGTAATTGGTTTCATTGTCATAGTGCTCTAATGATTAGGAAGTTTTTCCTGATGTTCAGTCGAAATCTGGCTTCCTGTAACTTGAGCCCATTATTCTGTGTCCTGCACTCTGGGATGATGGAGAAGAGATCCCGGCCCTCCTCTGTGTGGCAACCTTTCAAGTACTTGAAGAGTGCTATCATATCTCCCCTCAGTCTTCTCAAGTCTAAACATGCTCAGTTCTTTCAGTCTCTCCTCATAGGGCATATATCACCAGGAATTCTTATAAACCTGTAAAAGAAAGTCAGTATTATTTCCATATTGCAGATGGGGGATGAGTCTGAGACAGAGAGACTCTCCAGTCATTCTTTTGACTGTGCATTCATGATGATTTGTGGTCATGATGATAGCAGGGTGGTTTTATGTGATCCTGCTTTCTGTACTGTTTGCACCTTCAGGTTTCAGGGCACACATATTCTTCGTTTCCAACTGATGCCTGTTCCGTATCTTCCTGTAACTTTTCATACCATCGATATTCTGGGTGGGGGTTTTTGTCCTGCTTTTGTTCTACTATAACACAAGAGTGCCCCTCCAGATCAGAGCTTGGAAAAGTTACTTTTTTGAACTACAACTCCCATCAGCCCAATCCAGTGGCCAAGCTCTGTTCCAGATGGCAATAATGTGGGAAACTGGAGGAGCATTGCTGAACAACTAATAAAGCAAAATGATAGATGGACGGTCCAAATAAATCTACCACTAACTACACTACTGTTGCATCAATGACATGTTACAGAATATATCTGCAAAAAACAACCAGTCTGGAGGGGCCCAGAGTGGCATGTCTTACATCCCACCTAACTGATGCCAGATGTGATTAGCTTTTTTCTAAGTAAAGAAGCAAAGGGATGAGCTAAATTTCTTTTGTAAAAAACTTTTTGTAAAATAGATTGTATGTGCCCAGTTTCACCTGGTGTGGGAAATCCCAGACAGTGAAATCTTCACATTGTTGGGTGTCAATGAATAGGAGTTTCCTTTTACTCCCTTTCCTATTCTGTAGGAATAGGAACACTTGGTTTCTTCATTGCTGCCAACAAGACTATAGAGGTTGTGCCTAAATGCTCCTACATATTTAATCTCCTACTGCAAGGAGAGAATATGGAGAAACCGATTGGTTCCCCATTGGAAAGGGTGTGAGACAGGGGTGTATCTTATCATCCTATTTGTTTAATCTTATACGCTGAACATATCATATGGAAAGAGGGATTAGACCAAGATGAAGGAGGTGTGAAAATTGGAAGGGGAAATATCAATAATTTAAGATATGCAGACGATACCATACTCTTAGCAAAAACCAGTAATGATTTGAAGTAAATGCTGATGCAAGTTACAGAGGAAAGCACAAAAGCAGGACTACAGCTGAACATCAAAAAGTCTAAAGTAATAACAAGAAAAGATTTATGTAACTTTAAAGTTAATGAGGACATTGAACTTGTTAAGGACTATCAATACCTTGGCACAGTCATTAACCAAAATGGAGACAATAGTCAGGAAACCAGAAGAAGGCTAGGACTGGGGAGGGCAGCTATGAGAGAACTAGAAAAGGTTCTCAAATGCAAAGATGTATCACTGAACACTAAAGTCAGGATCATTTAGACCATGGTATTCCTGATTTCTATGTATGGATGTGAAAGTTGGATAGTGAAAAAAGCAGATAAGAGAAAAATGAACTCATTTGAAATGTGCTGTTGGAGGAGAGCTTTGCGCATACCATGGACTGCGAAAAAGACAAATAATTGGGTGTTAGAACAAATTCACTAATAGGCAAAAAACCTTGCGGTTTAAGAATGTACCTATAGCCCACAGATATTTCTACCAAACTTTAAAAAGCAGGGAAATTGGGCAGCTATAGTGAATGCAGGGGAGCAGGAGACCTAAACTCCTCTCTGAGATATTGTACTGCCCTACAAAGTTGTCAAAATGCAAACACAATTTGGGTTGGTCTTTCACAGTCCAATCCACTTGCTGTGTAGCTTGGAAGAATTTGGTAACATGTGCTTCTGAAACTCATGCCTTCCCCCTCCTTCCTTGGGAAGGAGGCTGGGTCCGTCAACCCAGGGCTCAACATGGATTGATTCCATAAAGGAAGCCACAGACCTGAACTTACAAGATCTGAACAGGGTGGTTCACGACAGATGCTACTGGAGGTCACTGATTCATAGGGTCGCCATAAGTAATTGACTTGAAGGCACATAACAACAACAAAATTTAATCTCCTAATGTAGGACTATGGAATCCTTGCCCTTTTAGTTAACTTCTGTTGGACAATTTCCCCATGTGTCTGAGACACAAACATCAAACTCTGGAGATTCATGTTGTTCTTCTCCTAAGTCCTTCCTCCAAATTCCAAACCACATCTGGCTGCCTTTTTTGGCTTCTTGGGGCTCAGTCTCACAGGTCTTCTGGTTGTGGTCTGCTACTGGCCTTCTCCACTACTCAGGAAGGATTCTCTTAAGGCTGGGCCTCACACCATTCCTTTGCCTTTACCTGTGTTTACTGCCTATCCATGAAGAACAACATTGCTCAAAACCTTGATCTCACAGCTTTGCTGAGAGCTCAAACATTCACATTCTGAGTAGTGGCAGTGTATTATGCAACACAGCATCACAGGTTTTACTTTGAATATTTTTATTTCGTTTTGTAGCAGTTCCTATCTTTTGGCAAATGTTCTTTATTTTAAAATATCCATTATAATCTTTATCTTTAAAAATAATGAAGAAAAGTCATAAATAAAAAAGTTATCCAGCTGACCTCTTACAGCTTTACAGTGCTTATAATGTTTATAGTATTTGAGGTGCTAAATGCTTGGTAATGTTGCTACAGCTTTACTTTGTTCCCACAGATTTTTACCTAGTACAAATGACATCAAAGTGGTAATGGAAAAATCACATACTTTAAACATATGTGATTGGTGATGATTCCAGATTCCTAGGGTCTATTTGCTGCTCCTCTTAGTCGAGTATTTCCATTACAGTAGGGCCCCACTCATATGGCAGGTTAGGCTCCAGACCCCCGCTGGAAAGCGAAAACCGCTGAAAAGCGGATCAGCTGTAGCGCGGGGGTCTGGAACCTAACCCGCTGATCCAGTGGGAGTCTGATCACACCAGAAGAGGAAAAGATCAGCTGTAGCACACTACAGCTGATCTTCCTCTCCTCCGGCGCGATCAGCTGGAGTCTTGGCGCCCCTGAGGAGGAGAAGATCAGCTGTAGCGTGCTACAGCTGATCTTCCCCTCCTCTGGCGTGATCAGCTTGAGCAGGGGAGTCTGATCGCACTACAAGAGAAGATCAGCTGTAGCGCGCTACAGCTGATCTTCCCCTCCTCTGACCCAATGACCTGGAGTGCGGGGAGCTCCAGCCCCCCCTCCAGCTGATTGCCCCTGCTGGCGCCGTATTAGCAGAACGCTGAAAAGCAGGGTGCTGAGAAGCGTGGCCCTACTGTATCTAGTGAGATAAATGAAAGTTAAGCATGCTTTGCATCTTACAGACTGAAGTCATCACCTCCACCCCCACCATTGTAAACACAAAGCAGTGTGGTTATTGATGGAGGAAGTGAGTAGAAAAAAATGAAATTGATGCAAAGGCAAAAAAAAAGTGAGTTGATACAGTGCATACAACCAAAATGTTTGAAAGGAAAGAATGTATTTACAATAGAAGAGAACCTTTTCAGATTAATTGAGCCTCAATTAATATTCCTTGCATGTGATCTTGAATTTAACCCTTGCCTCAGAAATGTCTAATCAGCCATTTGAGCATTGTACTCTTAGCTTTAGCACTTAATACTTGTCTTATAGGGGGCTGGTAAGTCAAGGATGTGGGTGGATCTGGGCTTAAAATGTTAACCATAGTGAAGTTGGTAATCATGCCAGTTTTATTCATCTATGTGTTCTCAATTATAATTATAATCATCTGAACATCACTTTAAATTTTACTTCGGAAATTTCTCTGTTGCATACTCCACTTTATAATCAGTTTATTTGCATTCTCTCTATCCTTTACTAATAAATCACATTTCAGCAGTCACAGCTAGCTCCTTTGATCACAGTGTCTGGTCATTCACAAACTTGGTTTCATTCCCTATTGACATATAAAATAATAATAATAATAAACTTTAATTTATAGGCCGCCTATCTAGCCAGTGGCCACTCTAGGCGGCGTACAATAAAACATGATAAAATACAATAAACAATATAGCCAGTACAGTACAATGTAAAAATTACAGTATTTAGTAGATTGTTCATATTACAGTTCTAGAACTAGTTCACCTTGGAAGTCTCAAAGGTCGTAAAGGCCTGATGGAAAAGCCAAGTTTTCAGCCCCCGGCGAAATATATCTAGGGAAGGGGCATGTCGAAGATCCATTGGGAGGGAGTTCCAAATCGTGGGGGCTGCCACAGAAAAAGCCCTCTCTCGAGTCCTCACCAACCTAGCCACTTTAGTCGGTGGAACCGAGAGAAGGCCCTGAGTGGCAGATATTGTAGGGCGGCACACTTTATGACGTTGGAGGCGCTCCTTCAGGTATACTGGGCCGAAACCATATAGGGATTTAAAGGTTAATACCAACACCTTGAATTGAGCCCGGAAAATAACTGGAAGCCAGTGAAGATTGTATAACACTGGGGTAATATGATCATAACGGCGGCTATTCGTAAGTAAACGAGCCGCCGTGTTTTGTACCAGTTGTAATTTCCGGACTGTTTTCAAGGGTAACCCCACGTAGAGCGCATTGCAGTAGTCTAAACGAGAGGTGACCAGAGCATGTACTATGAGTGGGAGCTGGTGGACAGGAAGGTAGGGTTGCAGCCTTTGGATGAGACGCAATTGACCCCAAGCTGCCCAGCATACCGATGAAACCTGAGCCTCCATGGTCAGCCCGGAGTGACTGACTGAAAATGACTCACTGAAAATGCAGTGATGCAAGCAAGCAGTGATGCAAGCAAGCAGAGGTTTCCATGGTCTGGATCATTAGCATTTTTTACTTATTGTAGATCAGCAATGAATTCCTCTGTTTTGCTTACATTTGAGACTTCATACCCACACACGAACCACATTAAGTGAGGTCACTGGTTCATCTGTCCCTTGTGACCTAACCTCAAGAAAATGCTCTGAGATAGTGTATATGTGCTCTATAGCTGCTGTCACCATTGATTTCAATCTAAATAAAAGAGAGCTAAACCAAGAGTGATACAAACATTTCAACAGTTTGCCTCTGGCAGACATAATGTTAAGCAAACACTTTTCTGATGAAGGTAAGAATAAAGACAAAAAACAATAGATTATATACAGAAAATATTTTAATATTTAAAGCAACAACAACAAAGACTATTGACCACAACAAAAAACACATCATGATACTCCTGAGACCTGTTTGCCTGTCCAAACATTCACAGTTTCAGATTATCTGGTATTTTAACCTGTATAATGCTGGTTGAAGAGTGAAGACAGATATAACATTCAGTGAAGGCTCACAGAGTTCTGATCCTGACCGACAAGTATATCAGCAAATTGAATGCTGAGTAATGCCCCTCAATCTTGCATCTCTCCACATTCAACCTTCTTCCCACACTGCTGCTTCCTCTGCCTCCTCCTGCTCCAGCTGAGGAAAATTAACCGTGCCTTGCAGCAAAGTGCCAAATTTATGTATTTAATATTCTGTCCTTCCTCCCAAACGGAGCCCAGGGCAGCAAACAAAAACACTAAAAGCACTTTAAAATATCTTTAAAATCTTTAAAACATATTAAAACAAAACATCTTTAAAAACTTATTAGAACAAAACATCGTCAAAACATCTTTAAAAAAAACCTTAAAAAGTAATTCTAGCACAGTTGTAGACTTAAAAGGCTTTTTGAAAGAGGAACGTCGTCAATAGGCGCTGAACAGATAACAGAGATGGGGCCTGTCTAATATTTAAGGGGAGGGAATTCCAAACAGTAGGTGTCACAACACTAAAAGTCCGCTTCCTATGTTGTGTGGAACGGACCTCCTGATAAGATGGTTTCTGCAGGACGCTCTCAGTTGCAGAGTGCAGTGATTGACCGGGTATAGAAGGAGTAAGACAATCTTTCAGTTTTTTTGCACATGTTTTGCTAGCTTTCTCCAGTTGGAGCAGGAGTAGGAGGAGACTCCAGTTTTGGGGGGTCCCCTCCAGGTCTCTGGGTGAGTCACCTTATTCTCCAGACTTTCAGCTTTCATTTAAAAAAATTAAGTTTCTAGGTGGTCTGGTTCCAGAGATATACACCAAAACATTACCCCCCCCCAAAAAGTTCTGATCTAATCCCTGCCCTTTCAGGTTTTTAGCCAATAAGAAATCAGGGTTATGACTGACAAGGAATTATAGAGCCAAAATGTAGAGTCAGATTGAATTGTCTGCCTTCCAGTCAATTCTAACTTATGGAGACCCTATGAATAGCGTTTTCATGGTAAGCAGTATGCAGAGGGGGTTTACCATTGAGAGGCAGTGACTGGCCCAAGGCTCAAAAACATGCTTTTTCCTGCTTTTCTGAACATCTCACAGATTGAATAAGTAAGCTTTCAGTCTTTTTCTCTCTTGTGTGTAGGAGTCAGACAGGTTTAAATTATGAAGAGGGCAGTGTTTTGCAAACTTCCCAAATTGAAGCTTTAATCCTCTTTTCTCAGGCATTTTAACAGCATTTTAAGAACATGAGTTTTTAACTTTCTTATCTGTTTTTAATGGTTTAAATTTGTATACTTGTTTTTAATTGCTGTAAACCACCCAGAGAGCTTCAGCTATGGGGCGGTATATAAATGCAATAAATAATAGTAGAAATAATAATAATCCAGTGCTTGCTTTTCCAGAGTAAACATACCCAGAGTAAACCCCATTGAATTCAATAGGATTTCCTTTTGAGTAGACATGGTTAGGATTGTGCTGTGAATTGATGGGACTTTTGAGTGAACATAGGAAAGAATTGTGCTTGTGTTGTATATCTTTCTCTCCCTCTCCAATCCTATTTTTAAAGCAATTAGGCAGGGCTTGCTTGGGTATCACTGTTTTTATTATGTAGGAAACTAATACTGATTTTATTTTTTTAATGTTCTGCAATGATCAACCGGTTTTGACAACAAACTATTATGTGGGGTGTATGTATTTTATATCTCCAGTGTGTGTGTGTTAGGGTTGCCAGGTTCAGGGCCTGAGACTGATCCTGTATCTTTAGGAGAAGAGAAAGTCAGCCAAGTGCAGGTGTTCTTGCAACCCTGTAATGGGAAAAACCACAAGGTGGAATTCTCCCTTCCCCCTGTACAACTTTGAAAGATACAGAAGACTTTCTCTTCTCCTAAAGATACAGGATCAGTCTCAGGCCCTGAACCTGGCAACCCTAGTGTGTGTATATGGGAATTTTCCCAACAACCCTGTGAGGTAGGGTTGCAGTCTGGAAACCAAGGCAGTTCACAATAAGAAATAAATACCTTTAAAATCCAATAACCATAAAAACAAGTATAAACAGTTGCAAAACATCTTAAATTGGCATGATTCGGAATTTTGGGTTGCGTGAATGAAATTGCTTATCACTTGAGGTTGCAGTTCTGTCCCTGTTTGAGTAAGCCCCACTGAATACATTGGGACTTGCTTCTGAATAAATAAACATAGGATTGCACTATAAATATCTTTACAGGTTGTGTAAATAATAAATATATTTGATAGTCATGCTTATACAAATATTTCTTTATTTTTCATATTTTTGGTTAGGAATCCTGACTGGTTGTGAGATGCTTTGTTTTCTGCCTTACTCGTAGCAATCTTGTTGTGGTTGGTATGGTATTGCATTTAAGAAATCACTGTCTTTTGTTCTTCTTTTTCTATTTGCATTTCATTTACCTTTATCCTCACTCCTTTTTATCCATAGAAGCAACAACAGTGGTTCCATGCGCTCCGCTCAACCTTCTTAAACCCACTGATGATGCATCTTGTTGTTTGTTTCTTGCCCAATAGTGGTAAAAGAGAATTCACATATTTGGAAGTGTGGATGCAATTGTTGTTCCCAAGCTGCTGCCTGCAAAGGTAGACCAAATCATGTGTGCTTTCTCTCGATCAATTATATCCACTGAAATTGGGTTGGCTGATAAAGTGAGTTTATAGCAGCCCACAGGGGAGACAGAAAAGGGTAAAGAATCTTCTTACTCAGACCTCTTTCTGAAGTGAAGGGTCAAATCTGTAAAGAAATTTGGATGTTAAAAGGTAGGGGCAGGGCATTCCAGGCAGGAGGTTGCCAACCCTACTTGGATATGGATATCTTTGCTTTATCAACAACTAGGGTTGCCATATTGCCCGGTTAGCCGGGGTTTACCCGGATTCTTGGCATGCCACCCGGCGCCCAGCTAACCCATTAGGTGGCCCGGATTCTCAGCTGTAATTTAAAAAAAAAAAAGTTTCTAGGTGGTCCGGTTCTCGAGATATACATAAAAACGTCAGCCGCCCCCCGACTGTTAAATCTTTCTTTAAACAGTACTGTATACAGTACTATAGCACTTCGTAGCTTTAACCCCGCCTGTTCAGGATTGCAGCCAATCAGTGAAGCCAGGGTTGTGTTTCAGTTTCATTGACCTGAGGCAGTGTCTAGAAAACAAAATGGTGGTTTCCCCCCGTTTATCTGAAAATCTCATAAATTGGGTAAGTATATACATTTCAGTTTCTTTTCCTCTTGTGTGCAGGAGTCAGATCTTGGGCAGTGTTTTGAAAACCTTCCCAATACTTGCTTTTTCTAAAAGCAATGCTAATCCCATATGTCCAGAGTAAATCCCATTGAATTCAATAGGACTTACTTTTGAGTAGACATGGTTATGAATGTGCTGAAAATCAATGGGACTTTGGAGTGAATGTAAAAAAGAATTGTGTTTGTGTTCTAACTCTTTCTGTCCCCCCCCAGTCCTATTTTAAAGCAAGTAGGCAGGACTTACATAGGTATTACAGTTTTTATTCTGTAGGAAAGTTACTGATTTTTTTAAAACTAATACTGATTTTTCTGCAAGGACCAACTGGTTTGACAATAAACTATTATATGGGCTATATGTATTTATACATCTGCAGTGTGTGCGTGTGCATGTATGGAGTCTTTCCAACAACCCTGTGAGGTCGGGTTGGAAACTAAGGCAGCTCACAACAAGAAATAAAGCCATTTAAAATCCAATAACCATAAAAACAAGTATAAACAGTTGCAAAACAGCGTAAAGTGGCATGATTCGGAATTTTGGGTTGTGTGAATGAAGTTGCTTATCACTTGAGGTTGCAGTTCTGCCTCTGTTTGAGTAAGCCCCACTGAATACACTGGGACTTGCTTCTGAATAAATAAACCTAGGATTGCACTATAAATATCTTTACAGTTTGTGTAAATAATAAATATATTCGATAGTCATGCTTATATAAATATTTCTTCATTTATCATATTTTTGGTTTTTGGTTAGGAATCCTGACTGGTTGTGAGATGCTTAGTTTTCTGCCTTACTCATAGGAATCTTGTTGTGGTTGGTATGGTATTGCATTAAGAAATCATGGTACGAAATGGCCTGAATCAGTATAAGGCGGATTCCTTGGTTCCTAAAAGTGGGAAGAGACTCAAGGGCCACAGTGACTCCAACATTTATTTATTTTTATTTACAACATTTATATTCCGCTTTATTGTAAAAAATCTCAAAGCGGTTTACAGAAAGAATTAAAACAATAAAATTATTGGCAAAAGCGTTAAGGACAGATACTTAAAAACATTCAAAATAATAAAACGAACAATGAGTTAAAAACAGATTTTAAAACACAATAGCTTCCACATGCCTGGAGAGGCTTGCCTCAAGAAAACTGATTTTAGCAGGTGCTGAAAAGAGGCGTCTCCCTAATGTCAATAGGCAAGGAGTTCCAAAGTGTAGGTGCTGCCACTTAACAGGACTGATTTCTTACAAGAGCAGAACAAGTACTATGTGGCACCCATAACATGGAAAGCACAGCTTGAACTTGGCCTGGTAGCATATCAGCAACCAATGCAGATTTCAGAGCAGAGGTATTATGTGCTGATAGGATCTCACTCATGTCAGCAATTGTGCTGAGTTTTCTGCCTTACTCATAGGAATCTTGTTGTGGTTGGTATGGTATTACATTTAGGAAAGTGATACTGCCTTTTGTGTTGTTGTTTTCCTATTTGCATTTCACTTATCTTTAACCTCTCTCTGTTACAGCCATAGAAGCAACAGCAGCATATGCAAGATAATTAACTCCCATTAGTGATAAGAGCAAGAATTTATAATTATTATTTCAATTAAAACAAGAGGCTTATCAATACTTTGAAGAGGACCAGATATTTATTTTCTTTCTGAGCCCAGGACTGGGTCTTTCATGATGCCCATGGGGGGGAGCAAGGGAGTAGTCCATAAGACAGACATCCTGGCATTGGTAATCTAATTAGCAAGGTATGTGTGGGGTTGTTGCACACTTCCAGGCCCAGTTTCATTTTGAGTATGGAGGCGGAACCTGTGTAGATGTGGTTGATCAAAGGGAGAAGAAATTTTGAGTTAAGCAAAGCTCTGCTTTTATAAAACCTAAGAAACATACAGATACTTTGAATGTCTGAGTGCCTGCACCAGTGGAATAGTGGAGGGACTTGTAAAACTTGCTGCAACAGTATTTAGAACTGAGCATGTGGTGTGAAAGACTCCTTTTCCTAACATTTTGGCTTCTTGTTTTTCTCCACCCACCACATCTTTGAAATATATCGTATATGGTTAACCGTACTGCTGCCCTGACTTACTTTATGTTTGTTGCTATTTTGTGTTTTTATTATGTTTTTATATTGATTGTGTATTTTTATTGTTTTTATTATATTTGTAAGCTGTGCTGAGCTCTGTTTTTAACAGCAGAAGGGCAGGATATAAATCCTCTTAATCAATAAATAAATGCACAATAGTGTTGGAAACTAGAGTCTAGGCATTTAAGGCTGAAAATGTCACTTTTTAAAAAAAGATTTCTCACATCTTTCCCCAGTTTTTGGTGGTAATTCCTAGGCACAAAAACAAAACAACTGAATGATCCAAATATTAATATGCAAATATTTGCATAATATGCAAATTAGCCTGCCTGGATTTGTGTGACTGGAATATGGCAACAACGCAATCCAAACCATATCTACTGAGAAGTAAGTCCTATTGAGATCTATGGGGCTTAGTCCCTTAGTAAATGTGTTTAGAATTGAAGCTCTTCGGGCATCTATCTTTATTCCTGAGTGCTCCCATCTAACGTCTCCACAACACTAGGCTCCTTTCTTCCTACAATGGCCTTCTGGTGACTGGCCTGGCCTGGCCTGGCCTGGCCTGAGGGCACTTAAACCCCTTTTGCCAGAAGCGAATTGGCTAGATTAAATGTTCCCTACCCAGGCTCCATCTTTTAGCTACGATTTCTATCTTAATTTCCAATCAGATAAATGTTTTTGTATGAATTGTATGTGACAAGCAACTGTGGTTGATGCTTAATGTATCATGCTTAATGACATCACTTGGACCTGCCCCATGATGTCACTTGGACCCACCCAGTGACATCACTCGGGCCCGCCCCACAACATCTCAGGGTTAGGGATGCTTCTGACCTGGCAACCCTAAGCAGGAGGAGGAGGCAGTACAAGAAGGAGTGGCTGGGAAGGGGGAAAATGAAGGTTTCAATTAGCTTTTGATTTGCTGGTATTCTCATATTCTGACATGAAGGCAAACTAAAAGTATGGCTAAGAATATGATATGAACCCTCCTTTTATATGACATCTGTCTTCTCTCTAAGATAGTGTCTGGATGGAGTATGGGACTAGATCTGGCTGGGGGGCTGGATCCAAACGTGGCCAGCCCTTCAAGTCACTTTGACAGAGGTGCAGGGGCTGCCTGCCAGTCTGTCAGCTGATGTGATATGACTTCAGGGGATTAAAACTCCAGAGGAAGAATCGGGAGCAGTTTTCCCTGTGACACTGAATTTTGGAAGTGATCAGATGTACTTGGAAGCAATCAGAAGCTCCCAAGTGTATCTGATCCCTACCAAAACCAGCATGATAGGGTAAGGTGCCAAATTCAGACAATACCAAATTCAACCCATGGCTGCAAAGGAATGTTGTTTGGCATCAGCAGATTGAATTCATTGCTGCTGGAACCCACAGCTTTACCTATCCCACACCTGATGTCATATGATGTCAGGTGATGGACAAGTGGGTGTGGCTTCTCCTAAATGGCCTGGTGGACCTAATTAAGCCTTTGCTGGAGTGAGCTCAGTGATAATCCTGGTTCTGAAACTGAAATAACTGTCTCTGAAGGATAAGGGGAAAGTCTGTGGTCCCAGGCTGCTTTCAGACATGAAAGTTATTGCATTAGTTTAATGGTTTAAAATGGTAGCGCTTCTGTTCCAATTTCTAAAATTCCTTTCACACTCATGTATATATATTTAGTTGTATAGACACAGGGAAATGTGTGTGGGAAATGCTGCTGCTACGAAGCCTACACCAGAATACCAGTACAATTTTTGTCAGGCAAAACAATAGGTGTACACCTAAAGAGCAGGAATGCACTGCATGCTGGGTGCCTGTTATGTGAGCGGCTGCAGCTAGCAAAAAACTCCTGTGATTTTCCGGGTTCCCAAGCTTGCAAACAGATTATTTCTGGTATTATTTATCATGAAAATTAGCACTAAACTTGCTCTATATTCCACTAGAATTTCAGAACTAGCTTGTACGTCATGTGAAAGATCAAATAGAATGTGCAAATTGAAATGGAAATGCACTGCCTTCAAGTCGATTCCAACTTATGGTGACCCTATGAATAGGGTTTTCATGGTAAGCTGTATTCAGAGGGAGTTTACCCTTCCTCCCTCTGAGGCTAGTCCTCCCCAGCTGGCTAGGGCCTGCTCAGCTTGCCACAGCTGTACAACCCAGCCCCTTCCTTGTCCGCAACTGCCAGCTGGGGGGCAACTGGGCTCCTTGGGACTATGCAGCTTGCCCACGGCAGCACAGGTGGCAGGGCACGTAACCCCTGAGCCACTCACTGTGGGGGTGATCTTTAGCAGGCCCTTTACACCCAGGAGACATGAGTGGGGATGTTATTTATTTTATTTTATTTATTTTATTTGTTTCATTTATAGACCGCCCATAGCGAATAGCTCTCTGGGCAGTGTACAAAAGGTTAAAATACAAAATATGACAATAAAATCAAGCTACACACAATAACGTTATAAACATTTAAACGTTTAACAGTTAAAATGCCTGGGAGCATAGCCAGGTCTTAACCTGGCGCCAGAAAGACAGCAGCGTAGGCGCCAGGCGTACATCTTCGGGGAGGCTGTTCCACAGTTTGGGGGCCACTACAGAAAAGGCCCTGGATCTAGTAACTATCCTCCGGGCTTCCCGATGAGTTGGTACCCGGAGGAGGGCCTTAGATGCTGAGCAAAGTGACCGGGTAGGTTCATAGCGGGAGAGGCGTTCCACAAGATATTGCGGTCCCACACCGTGTAAGGCTTTATAGGTCAAAACCAGCACCTTGAATCTGGCTCGGAAGCAAATAGGTAGCCAGTGCAAACGGGCCAGAACAGGTGTTATATGCGCTGATCGGCTAGTTCCCGTCAACAATCTGGCTGCCGCGTTTTGCACTAGCTGGAGTTTCCGAACTGTCTTCAAGGGCAGCCCTACGTAGAGCGCGTTACAGTAGTCCAGTCTAGAAGTTACCAGAGCATGAATAACTGAGGCGAGGTCATCCCTGTCTAGATAGGGATGTAGCTGGGCTACCAGCCGAAGGTGGTAGAACGCATTCCTCGCCACCGAGGCCACTTGTGCCTCAAGAGACAAGGAAGGATCGAAAAGAATCCCCAAGCTACAAACCTGTTCCTTCAAGGGGAGTGTAACCCCATCTAGAACAGGGTGAACATCCACCATCTGGACAGGGAAGGCACTCACCAACAGTGTCTCAGTCTTGTCTGGATTGAGTCTCAGTTTATTAGCTCCCATCCAGTCCATTATCGCGGTCAGGCAACGGTTCAGCACATCCACAGCCTCACCTGATTCAGATGAAAAGGAGAAATAGAGCTGCGTGTCATCAGCATACTGATGGCAACGCACTCCAAAACTCCTGATGACGGCACCCAGAGGCTGCATGTAGATGTTAAAAAGCATAGGGGACAAAACCGACCCCTGAGGGACTCCACAATGGAGAGTCCAGGGTGTTCCCCAAGCACTACCTTCTGATGACGATCCGCCAAGTAGGAGCGGAACCACTGCCAAGCAGTGCCTCCAACTCCTAACTCCGCGAGTCTCCCCAGAAGGATACCATGGTCGATGGTATCAAACGCCGCTGAGAGATCAAGGAGAATCAACAGAGTCACACTCCCTCTGTCCCTCTCCCGACAAAGGTCATCATACAGGGCGACCAAGGCTCTTTCGGTGCCAAAACCAGGCCTAAAACCGGATTGAAACGGATCTAGATAATCGGTCTCATCCAAGAGCACCTGGAGCTGATTTGAACTCAGGCTCTGGACTGTGAGCCAGGCTCTCCTTCCCACTATGCTATACCAGGTTAGAAATCATCAGAATAACGGAATAAAGTGCAGTGTGAAAGCAGCTCCAGTCTGCAAAATGTTGCAGTGGAGAATGTGGGAAACCAGGAGAAAATCAAGAAAGCATAACCGACCAAAAAAGACTCTAAAGCATTTGGCTGACTGACCATAGATGTTTGACATTTCAGTTCTAAATTTTGATGATCAGATTCAAGAAAGAAAATTGGGGCGGGAGTGGAACCTTCGTGTGTACAACTGAATATGTGAAGGTTCTGTTGCTACAGACAGTCATGCCCTTTGCATAAAGGCTAAGCAGCCAGGTTCCTTGACATGTCACTGCTCCTGTGTTGATGAACACAGGAGCCAGTATGCTTAAATACAGCTATTGTCATCTTGGATTCCACAAATAAAACAATATGTGGAATCTTCTGTACACAGGAAGCTGCCATATACCAGGTCAATTTATTTGTCTATCTGGCCCAGAACTGTCTGTTCTTGGTGGCAGTGGGTCTCTGGGGTCTAAAGTAGAGGTCTTTCACATCACCTGTCACCTGATCTGTTTTAGCTGGAGCTACCAGGGATTGAATCTGGGATCTAGTGCACTACCATTGAGCTGTGGTCCCATCACTAGCTGAGTCACCTTCCCACCTCAGGTTCATTGTTAGTTTCTCAATGAGGGTCACTTTGGTATATGCAGTTAGTGTTAAGCTCCTATTGTTGCTCCCTCTCTAAAATTGCAAAAACAGGGGTGGTTACGTGCCCCTGACACCAGCAGCAGGTGGACTGTGCTGAGCTTGGTGAGTCACAGGTTGTGCAGGGTCTAGAAGCACTCTGAGGTGGAGCACCTAACTGTTCATGAGAATCAAGCTTTTCTGCTCAGTGACGGGAGACATGCCCCTACATCTTTAAGCTACAGGACCTGCCAAATATACTTCTGTCTTTGGAGCCCACTTGATCACCTGTGTCTAGACTCTCACTAAGAGAGATAATTCATGAGAAGAATTGGGTCATACAAGGAGACAGAACCATAATGGGATATCATTTATCAGCATATTAATGACAGCTCCCTTGAAATCTCTACATTATCTCACCCACTCCTGCTTTGAATAGGAGAAAGAGCAAGATAGAATGCACATACATCCAGCCTCCTACAGAGCTATAAAAAATTCACTGAACATTTTACAAGAAACAACATGAAAAGTCAGAGACATCTCAATTTTTTTGCCATCTGAGACTAGGGTCTCTCTCTGTTTCCTCTGTTTCAGCTGAATATTTTTTTATTCAGGATAGGAATAAAGCTACTTTGTGCTTCAGTTCATAGATCTGTTATGCATGATAATCATTAATATTTAAGTGACGTGGAACTCCAGGAAGATGCTTGCAAAGTATAAATTATCATCATGATGATGATGATGAAGTCTCTTTGTTTATTTCTCTTTGCTGCCAGTGCTTGGGTCAAGAGCCAAATGGAAAGAAACGGTAGTTTCATTAAATTTTACTTGATAAATATTCAATTCCTTATATCCTGAACCTAAGAGAAGAAAGCTAAATAATGTTTCATATCTTGGTTTACCAGTGACAGAAAGAAGGGAAAAAAGATTAGTTTACATTTTCCTGAAAAAATGTATATTTGAACAAAATCCTTCAGCAACTTCAGGATGTGTGTGTGTGTGCCAGACGCTAAATGATTTATGGTGAGGTTATTCCTTCAGCTACACAAGACAATAATATGCATTTGTGGGTAACATGCAGCAACTCCATTTTGATTATATTCACATTTTAAGTTTCAAATCATGTGTAAAGTGACAGTAATGGGGAGGAGTTGTTAGGCAAATGACATAACAAATAATCTAGAATGTTTTCACATTTAGCCTTTCCAGATGATTGGAGGGTTTATTGCACTATAAACGAGCAGTTGTAATACAATTGTTGCAGAGAACCAAGGTACCACTTCTATTGCAAGTAAAACACATTTTCTCTGTAATCATAAAGCAGTATTTTGTTGCTGTTAAAATGCAAATCTTACTCTCCACACAGCTAGTACTCTGTTACAATAGATCTTCAATTTCATGCCTTTTATTTTGTGTGTGTGTGTGTGGTGGCGGGAGATGTAACATCACTGCCCACAAAAGAACAAGAGAAAGCACATTACCAGTGTCTGTAGAGTTATAATGCTGTTCTTCTTGATAGGAAGAACAATACCAGCCTCTCTCTTCTGCTGGTCCTGGCATTTAGGGGGTAGGACAAACCATTGGGATAGCACCATGGCAATTAGACAGCTATGAAGGACATTGTTGGAATTGAAAGGTCAGACCTTAGGTAAAAAAATCAGTTTTCCCCCGCATCTCAAGACTTCTGACTGATATTTTACCCAGAAACCATTTCTCAAGTAAAAGAGCTTTTGTCATGGGAGCCTTTTTAAAACAAGTTATCCCCCACATAAGATAGCACTGACTCTCCATTCATGTTTCAGATGGTTCTAAATTTATTACTTTCAAACTTGAAAAAATAAACAGCCTTCGCAAAATTGTAATATATGGCTTAATAACTGACAACCTAAAATACTCAGTGTGAATTTGAGTTTCTTTTAGTTTGCCTTCTTTTTTTCTTTAGTTTTTTGGTCTGCTGCCCCATGGGCTAGAAATGTACTTCCTTGGAAAGTGCATGCAGCCTACAAATGGTGTTCTGCCCACTTCTTTGTTAGAATAAAAGAAGTATAGTACACTCTTTACTTCTGTCTCCTCCTTCCTCCACTCCACCATCTACTTCCAAGAATTACAAAAGACTACTAAACTGTCATATGAAAATAACTCATGGAGCACATAATTTTGCTAGTCAGCTACCACAAAGAAGAGGCTTATTCAGTCTATGCATCATGTGCTTACACATGGGATTGTTTGGTGCTTACCTCAAAAAATATCATCCGTTTAATGTATGTATGAGATGACAGGTCTGTGGCTCTGGAAACAATCACAAGAGCTTAGAATGCAGAACATGCCAGAAGAAGAGAGATGTCTCTGGGATTTGTAGTGCCCACGGGAGCTATTTCTGCCAGTGGGTCATTTTATTTTGTTACAATTGGACACCGTTATTGATCTGAGCTGCATGCCACCTGGTGTCCTAGCAGCATGCTGTAATAGAGCCTAATCTACACAATGTTTTAGCTCACAATGATCTCACAAATAGTAAGCAAAATAACATTTGCCATTGCTATATGTATCCCCTACATTTAAATTTTGTTACGTATTTATAACTCTTCCCTGTTCTAATGTGTGCATTTCTATAAAGGCATAATGCATCCTCTGTTTCTAAATACAGAAATACATTTGTTTTTCTCAGAGAAAAACAAAACAGTGTGTTCCTTCTAACCTTATTGAGAGAAATATTGGGAACACTCAGGAACCACAGTACTCTTCTACATGTGTGTATCCCTCCTTTGTATTAGGCCCTTTCTCCTTGACCATTGCTCTTGCAGCCACCTATCCACCCACATTTTAATAGCTTTTCTTACCCTTCCTTCCCCATTCTGTCAGTTCTTGAAAAAAAGTCTTACATATTCTGCTAGTTCAAATAAAATGAAATCAGTATTTCCATAATCGCCTTGATTTTTTTCAATTAATGCAGCGTATGGGTGCCTTAGTGTTGATTTTGAGCATACAGAAGATCAAGAACAAAAAATGAAAATGAAATAATGGTTCAGGAAAGAGTATGAGCATCCTTGCCTGTCCTCTTAATCGGAGACATCCCCTGTCGAGCAGTGACATTACTTACCTGCATAGACAGCAGTTAGAAGTTGTTGGTCTCTGCCAATGCCTCAAAGGCTGGAAAATAACAGGGCAGTCAGCTGGCAAGGACGGGATGGACTTAGACTAGTACATTGTTGTTCAGGAATAGGAGTCTGCCTGCCTTATTCCTTGTCATGTTCAGGTCCAATACCACAACCCACAGAGAAAGTGGCAAGGCAAGATTGGTCAAAGGTTGCTGGACATGGATAGCTCCAAGTGAGCAGTTTGTTTTCACAAGTTGGAAGCAGAATGAGGCCTTTGAAGCTTCTCTCCAAACTACCTCCTCCAGGCTCCATCCCTTGTAGAGAGCTTCAAAGCCTTAAAGGGTCAACCCTCTGGGCTGAAGACAGGAACTCCTCCATTCAATAGCTTCCCTCCAGGTACGGTTCCTGTGATGCCAAACTAGTCATGTGTGGTGGGAGGTTTCCGATTTTTCAGGCTCAGGGAAAAGTGCCTGTGAGGGTCCAGGCATTAACAGAGTCTTTTTAGTCTGATGTGGTTGAATTTCCTGCATTTTCTACAGCAGGGGTGGGGAACTTGTGACCCTCAGTTGTTATTGGACTTCAGTTTCCATTAGCCCTAGCCAGCATGGGAGATGGTGAAAGATATTGTAGCCTAGCAACATCTGGAGGGCCACTCCCTACCCCTGTTCTCCAGAAAATCTTGGTCACTATTGGTCACTGGCTTCCAATATGCTACCGGGCCAGATTCAAAGTGTTGGTATTAACCTATAAAGCCTTATACGGCACGGGACCACAATACCTGCAGGAACGCCTCTCCCGTTATGAACCGGCTCGTACACTACGGTCTACTACGAAGGCCCTCCTCCGGGTCCCGACCCATAGGGAGGCCCGGAGGGTAGTAACAAGATCTAAGGCCTTCTCAGTGTTGGCCCCCGAATTGTGGAATAGTCTCCCCAAGGAGGTACGCCTGGCGCCGACACTATTATCCTTTCGGCGCCAGGTTAAAACCTTTCTCTTCTCTGAGGCATTTTAATCTAAGTTATTTATGTAAATGTTGTAATTGGTATTTTAGATGATGTACTTTTATATTTGTTATATTGATCTTGTAATTTTATTATTGTATATGTTTCTATGTTTGCTGCCCAGAGTGCTGTTTGCTAGTCGGGCAGGATATAAGCTGAATAAAATAATAATAATAAATAAATAAATAATAATGCAGGCTCTGCCCTAACTTTATATAGACACCTATAACAGCTTTGGTTCATGCCTTTTTAACAGACTCAGAAAGAGGACTGAGGCTCATTTGTTCTATTTTATCTCAGATTGGTCTCTGCAGCCACCACTTCTGAAGAAATGAGCAGCTCTGATTCATATGCATTTGAAGGGCGGGGAAGTTCATATGAATAAATAAATGAACTGGCAAAAAATAGATAAAGGTTGCCATTGGCATAGACCCCATAAGGCTACAGAAAGAGAGATTATCTGCTGAGCCTTGATCATACCTATTCTGTCACAATGCCCCCTTGGTAGAAAGCACCATCTGCCACAGTTTCCGTGCCTAAATCGCTCCAATGGTCATGCTGTACTCTACAACAGCCTTTTCCAGCTTTTGCATCCCCAGATGTTGCTGGACTACAGTTCCCATAATTCCTGACCATTGGCCATGCTGACTGGGCTGATGAGAGCTGTGGTCCAGCAACATCTTGGGACCCAAAGGTTAGGAAAGGCTGCATGAGCACGGATAGAAAATCATACCTATGACTTTTTTTTGTCTCTTCACTCTCCTCATGGATTATGTAACAACTGAAGCCAGTCTTAGTAGTTCTTAGAGAATCACAATAGCATATTATTGTAAGCATATTAAAAGCAGAATAATGCCACATGTCAATCTCAGTGTAGAAGTTAGTTTGCTTAATCCTGTTTTAAACTGTCTCAAGGTAAAAATATATATATTAAAATCTCAGCTGTTATTGATTTAAACCTGGGTCAGAAGAGAGTGATTCTGTGTTGAGATACAGGTTAGGTCAGTGTTCCCCATATATTTTAACTGGGGGCTCCTCTTTCATGTTTACCTCTGGTCCCTCACCAATCAAACACAATCCATTTGTTCCATAGTTGAGTGTATGGAGATTTGTTCATACTTTTCTGTATATGCATATATGACCACAGTGTGTGAGGTTCTGTGGACTGGGATAGTGACCCAACACTGACGTTATGGAAAAATATATAACACAACATATCTGACTCCTATGTTCCCTTGTTCTCAGATCAGGCTTGGTTGATCAGGGTGGAGTCACATTCTACTTCTCAAATCAAATGGGAACCAGAAGATATTAAATTCATCCAGTTTTTGCCTGGCAGGAGAGAAAGAGAGAGGAAATAAATATTTGCTTCTTTTTTCTCTGTGTGTTCTCCCTCAATTGCCTTCCCCAATAGAACCTTGCTTGAGAACCTAGTGATAATTCTGTATTAATTAATGTCAGGTAGACAGGAAGATGGATTATTGAATCTCTGGCATGGTACAACAGCTTTCTGTGTGAAAGTTCTGTTCCTAAACTAGCTGTTACTGAATAGTCCAAGTAGCTGACTCCAGATATCTTGTGTTGCCATGGTTGCAAGTCAGATATAAAACATTTTATACTCCTGGTTCTGTCTTGGGTTCAGATGCAGGATACTTGATATATAGGTCAAGTCTAAGTCCAAGTTGAGGTCAGACCTGAGGCCAGGTTGGGAATTAGGAAGTTATATATCAGTATTATTTCCTTACATTTATATCTCACCTTCCTTCTCTCATGGAACTGAAGGTGGTGTACATATGATTCTTAGACAGAAGAGCCATCTGGGCATTGACTAGACCGAGACCTGCCTAGCTTCAGCAAGACAGCGGCCTTCAGACGATATCCTGGAACCAATAAAGTACAACAGTATTCTCTGTGGCATTTGTGCAGACAATTGGATTGGAAACTAAATTTCAAAATCAATTTAACACATTGTATTAAATTCTTAGAACAGTATGTGTAGATTATCTCAACAGATTCCTTATGGTTGAGTTTACTACTTTTCATTCTGTTCGTATCTTCCCTCTTTCAGAAACTGAAAAATGAAACTGCCGGATGCATAGCAATTTTTGGATTAATGGTTACACATTAATATTCAAACCTACATATTATTTCTTATTTAATTGAAATACCACATGTAATAGAAATGCCACATGCAGCACCACTCCCTGGTGCTAAAATCTCAGCCAGTAATTTAAAATGACAATCCATTTGGAGAATCACAAATCAAGAAGAAGGCTCTTTATATAAAATAACTTATCTTACAGTACTGTAACTACAAGCAGTCTCTGCAATAGTCACAATCTTTATGAACTAGAGAGGCTCTTTCCAATTCCAGTGACAAAAGATAAGTTGAAATAGCCACTTTAAATCTGTGGAGAGTGAAGTTCTGAAGTCTGCATACTGCATCAATAATTTATGTTGTTGGTATACAAGAGCAAGAGGGAAATTGCACGTGTTTAGTATTATTTTTAAGAGTCTGCAATACCAAGAGGAATTATGACTATTGTTTATTATTTATATATCCCGCACCTTCCTCCAAAGGAGCTGAGGAAGCAAGAAATACAGTATATATATATATGGGGAAAGTGTTGGCTGTTGATTAGTACGAGTGGATTCCTCTGTGCTGAGGATGGACCTATATTCTCAGCCTTGATTTCCAGAAGAAAGCAAAACCAGTCAAGTTTCCTTTTGTGTTGTTAACTTTCATTCAATTACAGTTACAACAGTTTGTGACATTTTCTTAGTATTACTGTGTTAATTAAACGCATCCTAGATGTAATTGCCACTTTTTATGAATGATGAAACTACTATTTGTTTTTATTAGGGAATGTCCCTTGTGTGGTTTGTTTTTGTGATTACTGCGCATGATAGCAGTGCTCTTCCTTAGGAAGCCACTGCCAGTGTAAGTATTGATACATTGTTATACCAGCAATGTACCTGGGAACAGAAATCCATACCACAAAAGGAAAAGGATACAACTCAACTTTATTTGATACCAAAAAACTATAAGTAAGTAAAATAAATTTGTCCACAGGGCCTCTCCTATAGTAGAAGTGCCTAGAAGACTCCAGCCATAGCTGGGGGTGCAGGGGATAATTATGGAATGATGATGGTTTACTACATACTTGTGACACCTTCAGTAAAAGGGGATAGTAAATTCCTCTTGATCTTCAGGTGAAAGTGAGACCTTGAACTTTTCTGGCTGGTCCAGGGCAAGGCTTCACAGATGGAACAGGCAGGCTATTCTGGGATCAACTATTGAGAGGGGTTTTTTAAGTCTATGTATCACTTTGTCTTAAATCAACAGTTAAAGCTAATTGTGTTTGATTGTTCTTGTTTAGTGATGTCTTTCTGCTACCTTTTTCTTTTATATTATTTCTAGAAAAGTTGGGATATAGAAATGCATGTCATTCCCTATGTTATTCTACAATTCTGAGGTCATCCAAAATATGTAGTGATGTCAGCAAACCAGTATAGAAAGTTCAGCAGAACAATGTGTGAATCCTAATCAGTGAGTACATTAAAGTTCAGCATCATGTTCTGTGATTATGATTGCATTCAGATTTTAGGTAAGATCTTGAGCCATTTCTACCCCCTTAGTACTGTCTTCTTCCAGTTCTTCATGGATCATGTTCTTCAGCCCCTCTCTTCATGCTCATATATGTGGCCTTTATGGCCGCTCCATTGATTGTTATATATATTTGTCTCATCATAGTATCAGCAGATATATATCTGCAAGCAAGTCCTGATCTGCAGATGATGGCTTTCTACTACATACTGTGTGCACCAAGAGATTTTACCAAATGCACCTCTTACAACCAGACCCTTGTCAATCAGACCCCCAACTTCTGTGGAGGCCCAGGCCTTCACAAGCATCAGTCCTACATTATCCTGGATAGTCCTTACCAAGTAAGATTGTTTGTTGGTTTAATTGATTATTTCATTTGTTAGTTGCTTCATACCCAGTGGTCTCGAGGCAACTTACAACAGATTTAAAAACAACATAAAACAGATTTTAAAAGATGCAATATAATTTTTTTTTAAAAAAATAGTATAAAAATTTAAAACCCAAATGGAAAAAAAACCCTAAGGCTACAATACAATACATGTCTGTTCAGAAGTAAGCTCCATTGGGTTCAATGGGACTTACTCCCAGGTAAGTGTGCATTGGCCTAAGTGCCTAAGAAAGCACTCTTCAAGGGCTAAAGGCCTGAGTGAAAGCAAAGGATGGGCAAATTCACAACCAATTCACTGACTTCAGAAGCATCTTCTCTGTATCAGTGGGCAGTACCACCAGAACTGAATACGTCATTTTATATTCTGAGTTGCTAGGGGTTGTGACTGAAAGAATGCTGTTACTCTTAGGTCTTGCTTACAGGCTTCCTGAGGGCATCTGGTTGGCCACTGTGGCAATAAAATTCTGGGTTGAATGGGCCTTCGGTCTGATCCAACAAGTGGGTTCTTATATATTATTATGACTCTTGACAGAAAAGTTCTTTAAACCATATGGAGTTCCCATTAGGGCTGACAGTCAACTGGGGGCAGGGGAACCTTTCTGGCCCTTTTGTCTGATTGCTTTGGAGACATTTACCAGAAAAACATGAGGCATCTAATCATTTTATTTATTTATTATTTAGAGGCTTTATGCTCCACCCTTTCTGTCTCAAAAGAGATGTTCAAGGTAACTGTATGGATGGCCTTTACCAGGGGGCAAGTCTTTAGTGTGGCAGGCCCTGCCCTGCGGAATTCTTTGCCAATAGAGGTTCGGCAGGAGTCATCCCTGCTCTCTTTCAGACATCTTTGAAAAACTATTATTCAGGCAGGCCTTTCAAACATTGATGTGTTTGATGTTTTTATTGTATTATGTTTTATGTTTATGTGTTTTAGGTTTAATACCGCCTAGCAATATTTTATATGAAAGTGTGTTCTATAAACATTTAATTAATTAACTAAAACAAATAAATAGTGAATAAGCAGCTTTTACACTAGACATCACCTCCAGACCTTCCCCAAACCACCAGACTCTGGCTGTGGCCCAACCAGAACAGATGGGCTCCAGACCTGCCCCCAAATGCTGGACTCTGACTCCCCTGGCCCTGCCTGCTCTGGGCTCTATCGCAAAAGTCCTCCCAGTTACCAGAATTCAAGAGCTGAGAAACCTAGTAGTCTTTCCATTCTCTTCATGGACAGCTGTATGGAAAGCCGCCTAGATAGCTTTTTGCAAATACAATGAAGAAAGTGAGGAAGACTTTCTCCACCGCCGCCAACAGCATGAGATCAGTCCTTTCAAACAGAGCTAGCAGTCTGCTATGGTGCAGATTGAATATCAAATGCACTCAAGTCAGTCCCTCATACGGTTGCCAGGTTCAGGGCCTGAGACTGATCCTGTATCTTTAGGAGAAGAGAAAGTCAGCCAAGTACAGGTCTTCTTGCAACTCTGTAATGGAAAAACCACAAGATGGAATTCTCCCTTCCCCCTGCACAACTAAGAAATATACAAAAGACCTCTTGGAGGCTGGGCCTGGCAACCAAGAAGCATTCTGTATCTTTAAAAGTTGTGCAGGGGGAAGGGAAAATTCCACCTTGTGGTTTTTCCCATTACAGTATGCAAGAACATCTGCACTTGGCTAACTTTCTCTTCTCCTAAAGATACAGGATCAGTCTCAGGCCCTGAACCTGGCAACCCTAGTCCCTCACCATTTCTCCTGACTCAAGTTTTCCGCATACTTTCACATGTTTGAAGCATCAGTTCACTACTAATTCATCAGACAGAATACCTTTTTGATAACAAGAAGCAATGCTGGCACAATTTCTCCCTAGATAAGGCTGTCACTTTCAAACTGAAGCCCAAGCATTACACAAATGACCTGAGAGGACAGTTTGGTTCCACCAGATACACTCAAAAGAAAAGAATGTGGAATGTGTTTTCCTCCCAATTTTTGCTTTGTCATCTCTGAAAGTAAACTGCAAGCTAATGTTCTTCAAGTTCATATGTGCCTTTTTAAAATTTAGAACCCAGTAAAAATAGTAATTAGCTAGCACTAATTGCTTTTTGAAACAGACCTCATGTCAAAACAGCATTGCAATGCAAGAGTCTGTATGAACATCTTTGCATTTTAAATTCCACCCATTGAAGGCATTCAGAGCAGTAAATTGTATTATAGCAATTTGCTTCACGAAATATGTATTGTAAATCTAGCTTTCACTGACAGCTGTGACAAGCTATGCTCCTAAATATATGTCTGATCCAGGCTTGATTGCTAGTCTGGATTCTCTGATCCATAGTAGCAATTAAACACTTTTTATCTGTCACTAATTTTTTTTATTTGATCATTCATTCTGTTTTGCTGCTCCAATTCACCCTCCAGCTTTCTTGGTTTCATAAACTCTGTATTCTCTCAGCAAACATAGCATTAGCAAAATCTTTTTAGTGCCAGTGCAGTCATATTAGACACTTTTCTTTGTCTGACCAAAGGAGGAAGAGAGCGTGAATGGCATGGTTCCTGCCGGGTGAGGGGAGACTTGTCTGTTGTATTCAGCGGGTAAATAATTAATGGGAGCTGCTAAATGGAAGCCACGTGGTCTGCCAAGGCTGGAGGTGCTGCCTTTTGAAGACATTGAGGAGCCTTAGGCAGTTGATACACAATGTAAGAATGGGGGAGGCCCTAATGAAAACCTCTTGGAGGTTTGCTGGAGTTGATTTTATGACTCAGGACCTCCCACCAGCAAAATATGAAATGAAATGATTTTTTTTTATTTCGGTCCCAGACCAGCCATCACCAGCAAAATACAATGGTGTTATCAGGTGCATTAGATAGCTCAAGGGGTACAAGGCCTGTAGAACCCAATGGGTGCAAATCACTTGGAACTTCCCCTACACGAGATCCACTCAAAGACAGGATTGCAAAAGAACCATATTGTGCAATTCATTTTTGTGGCTTGAATGAAATAGAAATACTGGGTTCTTGTGTCTGTTTTTTTGGGGTTGTCAATTCTTGTGCTTCTTTTTTTCCTAGTTCAAAAAAACTTATTAAGGCAATATTTTGAATGCTAGCTTAATTGAGGTAACATGTAGAAAAAAGAGTGTGTGGGGGGAAGGACTGCACAGTTAATGTTCACACAGTGCTATGTCAGTTGGGCAATTTATGACAGTGGTGCTTAATGTTCTTTTTAGGACTCATGAGGCAAAGTAGACTCTGTCTGCACAGGACAGATACTGGGAACCTTTGGCAAAAGCTTCACTTTGATAATTTGTTGCAAAACCCTCGAGAAATCTCTTATATACGTCAAAAACAGCTGAATCAAATTATGACATATTCCGTATTCCAGGAGAAATAAATGAATATGCCAAATAAAGTATTCAGTGCTGAAGATTCTGCTTTTTTTATTCATACAGTATAAAGTCTTCAGATAGCAGAATCTGTCCCATGTTCACAGCTTTTCAGTTTTAAAAAACAGTTTAGTTCAATGGTTCCCAAACATTTTCCCCCATGGACCACTTGAAAATTGCTGAGAGCCTTGGCGGACCACTTAATGATTTTTTTTCCTGCCTGTTGTAGCAATTACAAGGCACTGTGCTAGATGCTGTATGATTTTGAAATATTTTTATTGCTTCTTTTATTTCTTATATTGTATTTTATTGTTTTACAATCCTCATTCCATGAAATTCAAATCATAATAAATAAAATGCACTATAAAAATAAAAGAAGTAATAAAATATAATTAAAAAGCAATATGAATATTTAACACGGACAGCCATGGACCACCTGAATGAAGCTTGTGGACCCCACAATTTGAGAACCCCTGGTTTAGTTCCAGGTATAAATTATCAGGATTGTAAAAATAAATATGTAAAAAAATATTTATTTGTTTTGTCATTTTCTCTAATGCTGAAATGTAGTGCTAATTGTATGCTTATTTGTATGTATAGTACAAGAGGGAAACAGCAAAGATGTCACAAGGAAGTCTCAGGTGTGAAATGTTTTATAGTCCTTGATGCCACAGGATCATATCCCAGAGAATTGATGTAGTTCTTGGTCTTCCAGTAAACCAAGTACCTTTCTGCTATGAAGAATTATTCTAGATTTTGTTTGGACCTCAACATTCTGCTGACTTGTTCCATAAAAGTGGATGACTTTATGACCAAGAGAACTTACATTCTATAGCTTGAGGTAGAAAGGATATATATGGGAAACACAAAGCCCTTTTCTGACAGGGAAATTCATGTTCATTAAAAAAAATCATGATACTTGAAGACTGTCCTGCCATCAGGGGATGGCAGCTGCTGATGGTCCCTGTCTCTCAAGAGTGTCCACTGCTGATGCTGCCCTGATTCAAAGTGGTAGTTATAGTCACCAAATCCATCATTTCTCTTAGTGCCAGATGGCCACCATTTTTCATTTACCCTGTCTGGATCCCAGGCAGCTGGAACCACCATTTTAATTCCCTGCAATTCTTTTGGCCCTGTCTTGGCATCAGTTCCAGGGGCACAATGGGGGGATAAAAATAGTAGGCACTAGCAAAAGCTTGTGTTTGCCAGTTAGGAGCATATTTGAATGCTCTGGCCATCATTTTCATTGTAGCGATGGTGGCAGAAAATAATGCTGGGCCACACACTGTGAGACACCACTGCCACGGGAGGGGAAAACTGCACCATGGTCCCTACCAAGGGCCCACCAACCCTGGAGCTGCCCATGCTTGAGGAGGTGCACCTTGAAAGCGGTCACAGCACAAATACAGAATGGAGGTTTGCTGGCCCAGAAACACCAGAGGGAAAATATGCCTATGTCTGTATTACTAATTTCAAACCTTCCACTGTGGAAGACCTGGGAATTATATTCAGCTCCTTCCCAAAAGCCCCCCCCCTGGGGATTCTGGAGAGAAAGCATTTTTGATTTGTAATGTATTGTAGGCATCTCTAAGATACAAAATTCATTGCTTGCCTGCCAAATTCACTGCCTCCAAGCAGGATGTGATACAGCACTTTTATTGTTGGAGGCCAGATCGAACTGCCTGAGTTTGTGGATGCAGGTTTATTGTTTGGGGTCAGTTGCTAGTATTCTCGTGCTGAATGCCTTTGTAGAGGTCTTTGCAGACATTGTGAGTGAAGTAAGTCTGGCAACCAGATCCAGCCTAAACACTTTTATTTTCTTCAGGTCAAGATTTTTTGTCAGAATTTTTTCATAAAATGGATTAAATTGTCAGAGTGCTGATGTCTAATTCATTGTATACTGTTCCTGGCAAACCACACTTAAACCGAATCACGCTGTATAGCAGCAGGACTTATATGCGTGGCTGCACTTTACTTATCTAAGAATTAAAATGGTCCAGCAAATCTTTTTAAACAACATTTATTTATTCATAACATTTATGTATGTTTATTTAGCCATTTTATATGCTGCCCATTGCCAATAAGGTCTTAGAGTCAGAAAGGTTTACATCAATAAAAAAACAAACCACACACAGTACAATACAGATCAAATATAACAAACAACAGTTCCAAAACTTGAATAAACAGGAAGGGGAAAGCAGCATCTTACCCCCCTTCATAATGTATATCCAAGGGCAGGATATATTTATATCACAGATCAATGTTGTGTAGCTGATAATATCTTTTTTAAAAAGATTCACAGCTTTGCTAGGAAAGCCCTACAATTTCTCAGCTTCAAAAGAACAGATGTATTATCTGAGAATATTACCTATTATCTGGGGGAAAGTTCCAAGATCTCTTGGAAAGAACATTTCCATTTTGAAGAATAGAACACATTTTTGATAAAAACAAGGCTACAGTTTGCTCCTTCATTTTCTCATGTACGGCATATAAGATCATAAGGTGCCCTCTACTGTTTTTTATAAGAAATGCAAGCTTGGTCGATTGAAAAATTCTAGTGATGGATAACTAGGAAACTGCAATTCACTTTGCAGAACTTTTCTGATCATTGACTCAACCTCAAGCCAATGGTCTCCTAAATTTTATCTTGATACTGATCCCTGTTAAGTGACGAAATATACTGATCCCTGTTAAGTGGGAACAAACAAGTACAGAGTATCAGAAAACCATTAAGTAACACTAGTAAAACATTTTCCCAGGGACACATAGCATTGGCACGTAGCTGCTGCATGCGCAGGGGGCTCTGTGTGGGGTAAGAGTTCTTAAACATTACTCTTGCACCAGAGTGAATAAAGCCTTTCCCCTATCCTGAATATGGGGTAAGTAAACAAATAAATCTAAAGCATAGTTTGTAACATGATTGAAATTGCCAAAAAACATAGAATGCTACCCCCTGTTTATCCTGACTCAGTTATGGTAATTGCCTATACCCAACAACTGATAACAGAATAGACTGTCCTGATTTAACCTTGCCTCACTCTCACATCTAGAATTGTTCCCACCTTTTTTGGCCGGTGGATTATTATATGGGTGCTTCCAGATAATTTGCAGGAAGATTAGCCGATGACAGCTACAAAATGTGCATTCACTCTGATTTGTTTGCAGGGAAGTTAGATGATGTTGCATCACAGCAAGTGTTATCCCACAGTTTTCATTTTCCTATCACTTTCCCTATCACAGAAAGTCTGATCTTTGGGGGAAGTTGGTTTGTTGTGCGAGATCTCCAGATCAGCTTTAACTGTGCATCCTGAATTTGTCAATATATGATTGAATCCCACGCCTTCCCAAATGGCATATGGGACCTCAGCAATACTTTTCACACCAATGAACCAAATATTAGTGGGAAACTGCCATTATTTACACCAATAGGTCCCCAAAACATATTAGCCAGTAAAAATATTAATAGATCACCTGCCAGCACTTACAAGTGATACTTCTGAGTGTCTGAAGAGAAAGAATCATCTTGTCTAATCTGGAGGCAATTCTTTTTTGTCATAACATGAGGATTTAAAAACATGAATCTTGGCAGAATGACATTTCATAATTCATTCAGTGTGTTTCATTTACTTTCATATCTTTTTCAGTGGGAACTGCAACAAAATGTTGCAATGTAGATCAATCTAGTTCAGGATAACAGCCAGCCAGCCATGCCCCTTTCCAGAACACTCCATTCTATCCCCTATCCCTCTAGGGTTTTTTTTAATCTAACAGTCATATCAATATTCTGTTCTCACTGGGCATGCTCAGTCTTCCCTGACTGATTTATGTATTTTTGCTGCCTTCTTGTATATATTTCTGCAAACTTTAAGATTCTTCTAAGTCTGCTGATACCTCATGTATGTTGTTCATGCCATTTTGGCTATATAAGGACCAGCACTGAGAGAACTGAGTTCTCTGTTAGTATACGTGACAAGCCTATAGGAACATCAGTCTTTGATGCTATGAATGCTGTGCTAGGCCATTTAATAAATAAGAATGTCTTTTATATGGAAAGTGTGTGTATGCATGTGCATGTGTGATCCCATATAGTGCCTGACTGTGAAAGAATTATAATTTAAATACAAGCAAGCCTATATTGCTAGCTTGCTTTCTGCATCTCCAAATATCAGTTTCTTGCTCAGAAGATGCCTTTGGTCCTCCTCCACTTCCTTTAATATAATCACCTTTTTTTTTTTTTTTTTTTTTTTTCAATAATTTTTATTCAGATTTTCATAAAACATACAAGACAAAATCATAAAACATTCAAAGACAAAAAACAAAATCAAAAATAGTTAAACAAAAAGAAAAAAAGAAAAGAAGAAAAAAAAAAAAAACAAAAATAAAAAATAAAGAGTAAAATATTGACTTCCCATTTGTCAAAGATCAAATCAGTTATAAGTCTATAATATATAGCAATCCTGTCTCTTAAGTCATATTATAAAATCACTTTCCTCCAGTAGTTATCTTACTTAATCATCAAATCTCATAAACATTACTTTATTCTTTCCACAAAAAGTCAAAGAGAGGTTTCAATTCTTTAAGAAATATATCTATCAATTTTTTTTTTCCAGATAAGCATATCGATTAATCCATCTCATTACTAATTATGATAATCTTATTGTCATAACCATAGTCAAAATAAACATTTCAATTAATCCATCACATCAGAATCTGTTAGGTTCAGTAATTTCAGTAGCCATTGTTCTATTATCTCTATTAGTTCCATTTTCCATCTTCCATCTTCAGTAGTCTTGTTAAGTCCAGTAATTTCAATATCCAATCTTCCATTATCAGTATTCCATAATAATCTTGCTGTCAAAGCCATAGTCATATAATAAGAGTCTGATGGGAATTACCTCTATCCCAAATATTTTCTTGCCATCCATTCTGAATAAGTTGCTGAAATACTGCTGTAAAATCATATCTCTGTTCTTTTTTTCAAAATACACTGGGTCATCTCTTAAAAGTTTTTCCATTGTCACATGGCTGCAGTTAATTCCATAGATTTTCTCTATATTGGGCTCCATCACATCATTCCAGTCCAGAAGATAATCCATGCCATTGATAACTTTATCTCTAGAGTCTTCATTAATTTCTTCAGAGATAACATATAATCACCTTTTGAGGTGAGGATTTAAGTAGGAGAGACCAAAGTTAGGACAATGCCAAACATACAAATGTCATTTAATTGTTCTGAGGCAAAGAAAGAATGTTTTCCTGTTGAACTATGCACATATTCATTGTCCACCAACTAGGGTTGATTTCTTGTGTTAACAGATGTATGCATGATGTAGCCTGCAGGTGGCAGTAAAGAACACCCTGCAACCAGGAAATATCCTCAGATACTCTCCTGTGCTACACTTGTGTCTACTGAGCTATACATGTTTTCCTCATGGGACCCCTTTGTTTTCTCCTAGGACTATTATTTCCAGAAACTCAGTGTTTATAATCGGCATTAATTAGATGTCATATATTCCCTAACTCCTCCATTTGCCAGGAGCAGAATAACTTTGACAGCACTATTAGGAGAAAGAGAGACCCACTCTTCACTTTGACCTCCAGGGATGAGTAGCATAGCAGAGTTAACATGCTTGAGCTCTGCAAAATTCCACTTGTGGTCAGGATCCAATACATTATAATCGACAAGAGTTACATCTGTTTTGCTTGTCTCTTTTTTCACAGTTGAATTATTCAAGCTTATTTTATGAAAGCTTCTTGTTATCTGTCTCTTGTGCACATGCTCACACAATCAATTTGAATGGTGGCTTAGCTGCCTGCTTCATCCAATTATAGAAGAGGGGAGATAGGAGATTGCCATAAACACGGTTTGCCTATATATTTGTTCGACTACAACTCCCATTCTCCCTGACATTTCATCTTGCCGACTTAGGCTGATGGAATTGTCGTCTAACAACATCTGGCGGGCACCATGTTGACTATCCTTGCCACAGAAGAACAATGATTTGTCCTTTACTCATTGGTAGCTTGATACTTGGATACCTCTTGGAACTTTAATGGGACTGACTTAGATGCAGCTCTCTCCTATGCATGTTTAATTTAAGTAAGTTACACTGCGTGGTGATTACTCCAATGTAGTTGTGCATAAGTAAAGCAACCTTTAGAAGTGAAGCAAGCACCAGCATTGTAATTTTTTTTTAAAGTGTTTGAAAACTTTTCAAGTCAGCCTATTTTATTTCTGCAGTTTTTTAAATTCTTGTTGGTTAATACTTAATACATAATACTGTTTTATAATCTGTTTTATGTTTTATATTCTCTTTTTGCACTCCACTTTTTATGTTGGTTTATTGTTTGGCTGTACAAAAATCATTTTTATATTTTATCGTTAGGTGGAGTTGGTTTTTATTGAAGATTGTAAGTTGATTTGGACTTCCGGGAAGGGTGACTTAGCCTGTGCCTGCTTTTGAGACGGGCTCCTGCCTCAAAAGAAGCTTATTCAGATATATCAGTCAGATTTTTTTTTTTTTGACTGATTAAACTTCTCCCGGGTAGGGAGAAACGAAGAGATTAACCTCAAAGCCTATTTTTGTTGGGACGACCAGATCTCATTAATTTATGGGACGAGGTCCAGCCGACGAAGGTGGGACGGATTTTCAACAACAAGCTCTATCTGATAAAGCGAACGTTCATCTTATCTTCTAAGAGAGAACGCACTAACAGGCAAGCACCCTTCTTTCTATATTTTTCTTTTACTTGACTTAAATTGTTGCTGTTTAAAAGAGATTTGCCAGATTGATCGGTTTTTGACATCTCACTGGGGAGCCATAACTTCTCTCTGCTACTCACTAATTAATAGCTTATCTCTGTTTTTGTTGCAAAAAGCTGTCCTGGATTTGCATTCTAAAGATATACACAGAAGAGGGATTTCTATTCCAGATTTTTATTTTGAAGAATATTATATTGTCTGAGACTACTCTCTTTTTGGTCTATTTTATTTTGACGAATCTGTTTCCTGACGACCGCCATTAATTGTTTCGATCCTGGGAACTGCATTTTGTTTACTTAAGCATGGAGAGATAAGGCTGTCTGCTCTGTTTATACTGTGATGTCACCAAGTTTGGAGTATTAACCCAATTGTTGCTGAAATAAGAAGTGGTTTTCCTATATTTTTCTTTTAAAATGGCAATTAAGAAAGTGGCTGAGAAGCTGGAAATAACTATGTTTCAGAAAATAATGGATGAGATTGAGATAACGAAACAAAACCTGCGACAGGGTTGTAAGGAGCCGAAAATTGAATTGAGTAAAATGAAGCAGGAGATTAAAGATATAGGGGTCCCTGTGAGAGAGGTGACCCTGGAAGGGGTCCCTGTGAGAGAGGAGACCCCGGAGATTGGAACAAACGTGGAACAGGAAAAAGATTTGGAGTCTATGGACTTTAGAAACAAAATCTATTGTTTGGAGACACAGGAGATTAAAGACATAGGGGTCCTTGTGAGAGAGGAGACCCTGGAGACTGGAACAGGGGTCCCTGTGAGAGAGGAGACCCTGGAGACTGGAACAGGGGTCCCTGTGAGAGAGGAGATCCCGGAGATTGGAACAAACGTGGAACAGGAACAAGATTTGGAGTCTATGGACTTTAGAAATAAAATCTATTGTTTGGAACTCAATGTTATCTCTGAAGAAATTAATGAAGATTCTAGAGATAAAGTTATCAATGGCATGGATAATCTTCTGGACTGGAATGATGTGATGGAGCCCAATATAGAGAAAATCTATGGAATTAACTGCAGCCATGTGACAATGGAAAAACTTTCAAGAGATGACCCAGTGTATTTTGAAAAAAAGAACAGAGATATGATTTTACAGCAGTATTTCAGCAACCTATTCAGAATGGATGGCAAGAAAATATTTGGGATAGAGGTAATTCCCATCAGACTCTTACTATATGACTATGGCTTTGACAGCAAGATTATTATGGAATACTGATAATGGAAGATTGGATACTGAAATTACTGGACTTAACAAGACTACTGAAGATGGAAGATGGAAAATGGAACTAATAGGGATAATAGAACAATGGCTACTGAAATTACTGAACCTAACAGATTCTGATGTGATGGATTAATTGAAATGTTTATTTTGACTATGGTTATGACAATAAGATTATCATAATTAGTAATGAGATGGATTAATCGATATGCTTATCTGGAAAAAAAAATTGATAGATATATTTCTTAAAGAATTGAAACCTCTCTTTGACTTTTTGTGGAAAGAATAAAGTAATGTTTATGAGATTTGATGATTAAGTAAGATAACTACTGGAGGAAAGTGATTTTATAATATGACTTAAGAGACAGGATTGTTATATATTATAGACTTATAACTGATTTGATCTTTGACAAATGGGAAGTCAATATTTTACTCTTTATTTTTTATTTTTGTTTTTTTTTTCTTTTTTTCTTTTTGTTTAACTATTTTTGATTTTGTTTTTTGTCTTTGAATGTTTTATGATTTTGTCTTGTATGTTTTATGAAAATCTGAATAAAAATTATTGAAAAAAAAAAGATTGTAAGTTGATTTGTGGAGGAAGTGCTTCAAAAAGAGTATAATTTTTTAAATAAATAGAGACTGCAAGCTTACTTCCATTTGGAACAGTGAAATGCAGAAGAAAAAGAATTCCTGGGACTCCCAGCAAGGTGAAGTTATGAGGCATGATCTACATATACACACATATCCATGCAGGCTCAGCCCAGCCCATGTTAAGGGATCATCAAAAAGCACAATGGATCCCTCTTCCCAGTGCATATTGCAATGCACCAGCTATTATTCAGAAGAGGAGGCCAGTGTGTACATCCTATAAAGTCATCTACTTTGATTCTTTACATTGGTTTCATGTATTTCTTGTATTGTAAATTATATATTATGATGAAAGGCATGCTAGACATACTTCTAATACATAATAAAATCAATATCTGTCAGTTCTTCTTCCCAGAATCCTGTATTCGAATGTAAAGGATAAGGTGACAACACTCAATCATTTTCTTTATGGATTTTAATTGTATTCCCTATTTTGATAGTTGTAAGTTGCCTACAGGGTATGGCATAAGCAACACACAAATATAATAAATTTGACTATCACATTCTTCAATTTCCATATTATTTTTAATAAATTAAATTGCATTGCCCTCATTCCAGATTCTTTGAGGACTTCCACTCCCTGTGCTATTAAAATATTCTGTTTATTTATGCTCTTTGCTTCCAGTTTTTCATCTAGTTAACAACAACAATAGGATGAAAAACTAGAAGCAATCTAGAACTCTTTGTCTCTTCTAATACTCTTCAGTGTGGCCACCCTCCATTCCAGGGCACTCACTTTTTCTTCCAACAGTGCCACCAGCTTGCACTTGTTGCACGTGTACGCCATGTTCTTCTCAGTCAAGAAAACAAACATTGCACACACCTTGCAGGTCGAAATGTCCACAAAGAATTGGGAGTGAGGGCAGTGCAATTGAATTTAATTTATTAAAAATAATATGGAAATCAAAGAATATGACCCTCAGGCCAGGCCAGTCACCAGAAGGCCAATGAGGAAGAAAGGAGCCTAGTGTTGTAGAGATGTTAGATGAGAGCACTCAGGAGTAAAGATGGATGCCCCTGAAAGCTGCAATTCTAAACACACTTACTAAGCCCCATAGAACTCAATAGGACTTACTTCTGAGTAGATAAGGTTTGGATTGTGCTATTAGTAAAGCTTGACTAGGGATCCTCTACAAAGATATCCATATCCAAGCAGGGTTGGCAACCCCCTGCCTGGAATGCCCTGCCTCTCCTTTTTAACATGGCTGCTCCAAACTTCTTTAAACCTTAACCACTTCTGAAAGAGATTTGAGAAATGAGTAAGAGTTAGAAGATTCTCTACCCCTTTCTGCCTACCCTGTGGGCTGCTATAATCTCACTTTAACAGTCAATCCAATTCCAGTGAGTAATATTTGACAGAGAGAAAACACTCATGGTTTGGCCTACCTTCACAGGCAGCAGCTTGGGAACAACAACAATTGCAGCTACACTTCCCAGTATGTGAATTCTCTTTTACCAGTATTGGGCAAGAAACAAACTGTCATGCAACCAACAAGGTGCATATCAGTAGGTTTAAGGGAGTTGAGCTGAGCACATGGAACCACTGTTGTTGCTTCTATGGTTGTAAGGGAGTGAGGTTAAAGTTAAATGAAATGCCATTAGAAAAACAAAATACAGTTATGATTTCCTAAATGCAATTTTATACCAACCACAACAAGATTCCTGTAAGGCAGACAACTCAGCATCCCACAACCAGTCAGGATTCCTAACAAAAAACCAAAACAAAAAAAATCCTGGCAGCCAGTCAGCCAAGGTCACAGAAATCCCCATGCAGCAGCACCTGACCCAGGGGCTGCAGTTAGTGCAGAATGCTGCAGCATTATTGCTAAGATGAGTGAGACTCTTATCAGCACATAATACCTCTGCTCTGAAATTTGCACTGGTTGCTGATTTGCTACCGGGCCAAGTTCCATGTGCTTTCCATATTACGGGTGCCACATAGTACTAGCTCTCCTCTTGTAAGAAATTGATTCTTTAGGGTGGTAGCACTTATGCTTTTGAACTCCTTGCTTATTGACATTAGGCAGATGCCTTAAATGTACTCTTTTTGGCACCTGCTAAAAACGTTTTTGCTTAGGCAAGCCTACCCAGGCATATAGAAGATATTATGTTTTTTATCTGTTTTAACTCATTGTTGGTTTTAGTATTTTGAATGTTTTTAAATACCTGTCTTTAACTGTTTTTGCCAATATTTTTATTGTTTTAATTCCTTCTGTAAACCGCTTTTTTCCCCAATAAAGCATATATAAATGTTGTAAATAAAATAAAATTTTGGAGTAACTGTGGTCCTTGGGTCTCTTTCCACTTTTAGGAACCAAGGAATCTACCTTATACCTTATACAATTTTGAACCTTTGCATGCAAAGCATATGCCCTACCATTGAGCTACAGCCCTTCCCGTTTAAAAAAGTAGCTTTAAAATTGTTCTTTTCAATTTACTAATGAAAGTACAGTATACCTAGGGCAGATCCGCACCATGCACTTAAAGCACATTCAATGTACATTTGAAGCACATGAATCCCACCACGCAATCATTGGAACTGTAGTTTATTAAGGGTGGTGGGAACTATAACTGTGAGGGGGAAACTGCATTTCCCAGGATTCTTTGGGGGAAGTCACGCGCTTTAAATGCAAGTTAGATGTGCTTTAAATGTATTGTGTGGATTTATTTATAAACTTTGCCTGCATATAAATCATTTTAATTAGTCTTTAAAAATGGAAATGAGTTTAATTGTTGTAAACCGCCTAGACAGCTTCGGCTATGGGCCGGTATACAAATGCAATAAATAAATAAATAAATATAAGGTTTACTGGGTGACTACTCACCATCTCTAAACCTAATCTGCCCCTCAGGATGAAAACAGAGGAGAACCATGACCACCCCAAGAAATAAGAGCACACTTAAAATGTAGAGAAAATAATTATGTACAATCATAGTGTGAAATCAGATACTAATTGGGACATAGTAGGAAGAAATATTTATATAAGCATGACTGTCAAAGATGTTTATTAATTACACAAGCTGTAAAGATATTTATCATGCAATGTATTCAATCGGGCTTACGCAAACAGGAAAACATGCACAGAACTGCAACCACAAGTGACAAGGAACTTCACTCACCCAATCCAAAATTCAGAATCATGCCACTTTAAGCTGTTTTGGAATTGTTTTATACTCATGTTTATGGTCATTGGATTTTAAATAGATTTATTTCTTGTTGTGAACTGTCTTGGTTTCCAATCAACAACCCTACCTCACAGGGATGTTGGAAAAACTCCATATACACATGCATTGAAGATGTAAAATACATAAACCCCATATAAAAGTTTATTGTCAAAACCAATTGGTCATTGCAGAACATTTGTTTTAAAAAATAAAATCAATATTGATTGATTGATTGATTGATTGATTGATTGATTGATATCCTGCCCTTCCTCCCAGCAGGAATCCAGGGCGGCAATATTCTTCCACCTCTTGTACTTCTCTTTGCTGTTGTTTGCTGCTGTTGTTCCAATGTTCTATCTAAGAACTCTTTGTCTCTTCTAATACTCTTCAGTGTGGCCACCCTCCATTCCAGGGCACTCACTTTTTCTTCCAACAGTGCCACCAGCTTGCACTTGTTGCACGTGTACGCCATGTTCTTCTCAGTCAACAAAACAAACATTGCACACACCTTGCAGGTCGCCACCAGTGGAGTGTCCTTCTGGTCTATAGTCTCTGCTTCCTTTTGTTCCTTTCTACTTGTCATGACCTTTACTTTGTCCTGTCCTTCAGGGTAAATAGGAGAGTCCACTGGTATGTGGTTTGCTGTACAAGAAAAAACAACTTGTTTTCTTTGAGCTCCCATGCCGAACTCCTCTACCAAACTCCTGCTAGCTCTCCCTGTCTGTTCACTCACTCTCTGAGAGCTGGCTTACTTATATATCCTCTGGACCAGCTGACACAGCTCCCTCTGCTCTGCTCAGTTAGGACTCAGGAAACAGAATGAAAACTCCTAGCACACCCAGCTGCTCCTAGTTGCACTCAGCAGCTCCCAGACCACCCCCCTTCAGCCAGCAGCTCTCAGGCCACGCCCCTTCTAATCAAGCTGCCATGGAGCCCTTCAGAGCACATGGTCAGAGCACACAGCTTCAGAGCCCTCTCTTCTCCTCCACTGCCTGGAAAAAGTGTTAAGATCAGCAGCTGGAACTCTGTTAATTTTGCCACAGCCTGATGATAATGATCTTACTTAAGTCCCAACAAATATTACCTCCCTTCCAATGCTAACGGCCCGGCAGTGAGGAGGCACCGCGGAGGACGACCAGGCCTGGTGAGGCCACGGGGAGCATTGGAGTGGCGGTGGCTGGGGAGCATCGCGGAAGGGGGCTGGAGGTTGGGGTTGGAAAACGCTGTGAAAGACGGTCTGGTGGCGGCGGCAGTGACAGCAAAAGAGCGCCGCAGAGGAGTGGCTCACGGCAGTGAGAGTGCCATGGGGGAGAGGCCAGCGACGAGAGAACCCCACAGAGGACAACCAGGCCTGGAGAGGCCGCGGACACCATTAGATCGGCGGGGGTTGGAGTCTGGGCGTGGCCTGCCTCTTTGCCCTGGTGGAGGAGAGGCGGCCTGGCAACGGAGGAGAGGTGTTGGGGAGAGTGGCCAAAGGTGGGGCGACCTACAAGCCCCCTGCGGTGTATATAAGGGAAAGGAGGAGACCGCTGGGACATAGAAATTGTAGAGAGGAGGACAATAACGGCTTGTTAACCCGTGGGTGGCTGGGAGATTCTGTTGAGCCCAGTTAAGAGAGGGATATGTGCTTGGCGGAGAAGGTTTCAGTAGGGAGGGTGGGAGGCCATGACATTAAGAGGCTAGGCGGCAGAGGCTGGACAGGTGTGAGGGGCAGGCCAGGCCAGTTTTGGGGAACAAGGAATAGATGTTTAATATCTATTCCATGTTCCGGGCCTGCCCACCACCAGAAGATAACTGGGGGAGGTGCAGCTCCAACCAATCTTCAACTGCTGCTCTGTAATGCCAGGTCTGTGGTACAGAAAACATCTCTCATCCATGACATGATCATGGATGAGAACGCAGACCTGATGTGCATTACGGAGACCTGGCTGGATGAGGCCTCAGCTCCTGTGCTTGAGGCCATGTGTCCAGCCGGTTTCCAGTATGCGCAGCAGCCAAGGATTGGGAGGCGGGGAGAGGGAGTGGCAGTTATTTATCGGAGGTCCTTGGTTTTTGCCAGACCCCCTCTCCACGAGACCAAGTTTGTTGATTGCATGTACTGGAGGTTAGGACCCAAGGGCAGTTTAGGGATTCTCCTTGTATACCGCCCACCCCGCTGCACAGCTGACTCCCTGACCGAGGTGCTGGAGGTCGTCTCGGCTGTGTGGGTTCTTTCCCCCAACCTTTTGGTTTTGGGGGATTTTAACCTGCATGCTGAGGCGGCTCTCATAGGAGCCCCTCGGGATTTCATGGAAACCATGACTTCCTGGGAACTGCACCTTAGTAATTCTGGGCCCACTCATGTAGCCGGTCATGCTCTCAACCTTGTATTTGCCTCGGGTGGGGGAGGTAGTACTCTGAAAATGGGGGTTATTTCTTCAGACCCCGTGTCATGGTCAGATCACTATCTGGTAAAAATGGACCTCTCATTGCCGCATACCCTCCGCAGGGGACAGGGACCTATTAGGATGGTCCGCCCCAGACGCCTGATGGAACCAAGAGGATTCCTGAATGCGCTGGGAGATTTGGAGCTGACTGAAGACCGCCCGGTCGAAACCCTGGTGACAGAGTGGAATAGAGAAATCGCCGGGGCAATAGACCGGGTGGCTCCGAAACGTCCTCTCCCCCTGAATAGAGCTCAAACCGCGCCGTGGTATACACCACGGTTGCGGGGCTTGAAGCAGGAGGTGAGACGACTAGAACGCCGGTGGCGGAAATCTCGCTCAGAAGATGATCGGACACAGGTTAGAGTAGCAATAGCGGCCTACCAAGTGGCAACAGAGGCAGCAAAGAGGGCTTTCTTTGCTGCTTCTATTGCATCTGCAGAATGTTGTCCCAGGAGGTTGTTCCAAGTGGTCCGAAGCCTGGTCGGTCCAGTTGCGCAGGAACCCTTGGAGCACTCTAAAGCCTCCTGTGACGCATTTGCAAAACATTTTGCTGATAAAATCGATCGTTTGAAGAGTTCGATTCCGTACGCCGTGGACACAGGAAGCGGGCCAGAGGCGGTCAGTTGCGATCCAGTCCGGTGGGATCGGTTTCAGCCTCTTCCCTCTGAGGAAGTGGACAAGGTGCTCTCTACTGTGAGACCGACCACTTGTTTGTTTGATCCTTGCCCTACATGGCTCATTGTGAGCTGTAAAGAGAGACTGAGCGAAGGGATCAAGGCAGTGGTAAATGCCTCCTTGGAAGAGGGGGCATTGCCATCGGCCCTCAAGGAGGCGGTAATAAAGCCCATCTTAAAGAAGTCCTCCTTGGATCCCCAAGATTTGAATAACTTCCGCCCAGTCTCCAATTTACCATTTTTGGGCAAGGTGATCGAACGCGTGGTGGCCAAACAGTTACAGACACACTTGGAGGAAGCGGATTATTTAGATCCATTCCAATCGGGCTTCAGGACTGGACATGGAACTGAAACAACCTTGGTCGCCCTGGTGGATGATTTGAGGAGGGCGTTGGATAGGGGTGAATACTCATTCCTCGTCCTCCTGGATCTCTCTGCGGCTTTTGATACCGTTGACCACGGTATCCTTTTGGATCGCCTGGAGAGATTGGGAATCAGGGGCACTGTGCTACAGTGGTTCCGATCCTATCTCTCTGATAGGCACCAACGAGTAGCAGTGGGGGAGGAGGTTTCAGACCCTTGGCCTCCTAATTGTGATGTGCCACAGGGCTCTATCCTCTCCCCCATGCTATTTAATATCTATGTAAAGCCGCTGGGGGCCATCATCAGGAGATTTGGGCTGCAGTGCCACCAATATGCGGATGACACTCAGCTCTATCTCTCATTTAAGTCCTCACCGGAGTTGGCTGCGGAGACCATTTCCAAGTGCCTGGAGTCCGTAAGTGAATGGATGGGAGGCAACAGGCTGAAACTGAACCCCAACAAGACCGAGGTACTGCTTGTGGGAGACAAGAGAAGATTAGGAGATTTTGACCTGGTGCTGAATGGGGTTAGTTTGCCCCTGAAGGACCAGGTTCGCAGCCTCAGGGTCATTCTTGACTCCCAGCTGTCCATGGAGGCTCAGGTATCAGCAGTGAGCCGGGCAGCTTGGTATCAATTGCATCTGATACAGAGGCTGCGACCCTATCTTCCGGTTCATCTACTCCCGTGGGTAGTGCACGCACTGGTCTCCTCTCGCTTAGACTACTGTAATGCACTCTACGTGGGGCTACCCTTGAAGACGGTCCGGAAATTACAGCTGGTACAGAATGCGGCGGCACGGTTGATTACGAACAGCCGCCGGGGGGTTTAACATCACCCCGGTACTTGAAGATCTACACTGGTTACCAGTTGTTTACCGAGCCCAATTCAAGGTGTTGGTATTAACCTTTAAAGCCCTACACGGTTTCGGTCCAGTGTATCTAAAGGAGCGCCTCCAGCATCACCAAGTATGCCGCCTGACAAGATCAGCCTCTCAAGACCTTCTGTCGGTCCCACCAGTTAAAACAGCTAGACTGGTGCGGACCAGAGAGAGGGCATTCTCGGTTGTGGCCCCCACCCTCTGGAGCTCTCTGCCATACGATCTACGCCATGTCCCTTCCTTGGTAGGTTTCCGCCAAGGACTAAAAACATGGCTATTTCAGTGGGCATATAGAATCCCTAGTTAATTTTAGTTTTATAGTGTACAGATGGGGGTAACTGAATATGTTATAATTGTATTTTTATGTATTTTATAAGTGTATTTTAAATTTAATTATGTACGCCGCCTAGAGTTGCTGTTCATTCAGCCAGATAGGCGGCCTAAAAATAAAATTTTATTATTATTATTATTTATTATTATTTGTCTTTGTCTCTTCCTCCCTATACCTCCTCTGCCAAACTCATCGCTCTCTGAGAGCTCGCTCGCTTGTACATATAGCAATATTGCAACTTAATCCCTTTTTTGCTTCCCTTCCCACCAGCAGTGCAGGCAGGCTCCTTAAGTATATTCACTAATAGGCAAAAAACCTTGCGGTTTAAGAATGTACCTATAGCCCACAGATATTTCTACCAAACTTTAAAAAGCAGGGAAATTGGGCAGCTATAGTGAATGCACCAGGGGAGCAGGAGACCTGACCTCCCCCCTGAGATATTGTACTGCCCTACAAAGTTGTCAAAATGCAAACACAATTTGGGTTGGTCTTTCACAGTCCAATCCACTTGCTGTGTAGCTTGGAAAAATTTGGTAACATGTGCCTCTAAGCATATGGTGAGTGGTGGCAACACCTGTAATCAGCCCAAATAATAGAAAGAAGATATGTCCTGTGCTGATCTTGTTTTAGCCAGGAGGAAGCAACATTATTAAGACAGTCGATATAGTTCAGATGGTCACTTTAAATATGTCTGATTTACTTTGCAATTTTAGTGAAGCTTTCTATAGGAAATCATTTTCTTTTGCTTTTGTTTCTATGAATATGTGAAGTACAGCAACACTTTGCAAAATTTATACTAAAAAAACTCCAAACATAATTGTGGAATAATGGCACTGACTTCTGCAAAATAGTCTCCAGTGGGCCTCAGAAGTGTCTCAATTTGCACAAGGTAAAACAGTGGGAGGTGAAATATATTCTAGCAAAATTCTAGGTGTGCTCTATGTTTTTAATTGACTGTGCCCACCTTGCCTTAAATAAAGTGGTTTAAACATAGCAGGCTGAAAACATGCATCCTCTTTTTTCCAACAACTAGAGTCATTGCTAAAGTAGCAGCATATTGTCATCAGTCTGATTTTACATTAAACTGCAGTTTCAGGTCCAACTGTTAATGTACCCAAAATAGAAATAGACCATAACCTCCAGTTTGAAACAAAAAAGGCTATCTTCACCATCATATGACATTGACCAATAAAAAGGCTTTGAAATTAATAAAAATAAATTTGACACAGATTTCTAGGATGAATAATGAGGGAAATAAAATTTTCTAGTTTCGATTCTCTGTAGAAACATTAGTAACACAGGAAAGAAGCAAAGTAAGAAGAACACCAACAAAGGCAGAGGGGAGGACTGGGATGGAAGCAGGCAGGAGGGGGAGGGGAGAAGAAGGACAGATGTGGTCGTTTGCATGTTTATTGAGTTCAGTGGGATTTACTCCCGTGCAATCATGCTTAGGATAGGTAAAACTGACTGGGGGTGAGGGATGGAGGGCTGGAGTGGGCAGGGAAGGCGGAAGAAGGAAGAGGGGAGGAGAAAGGGAGAGGAAAGGGGAAGGAGGGAAAAGGCAGGTCTGATCATTTGTATGATTATTGAGTTGAATCGGATATACTCCTATGCAATCATGATTAGGATAGGTAAAACTGACCAGGCTGGGCCTGCCAACCAAGATGTCTTCTGTATCTTTCACAGTTGGGCAGGGGGAAGGGACAATTCTACCTTGTGGTTTTTCCCATTACAATGTTGCAAGAACACCGGCACTTGGCTGACTTTCTCTTCTACTAAAGATACAGGATCAGTCTCAGGCCCTGAACCTGGCAACCCTACCTCCCACCCAAATTTAAAACAAAGCTGTCCCTGGCCACATCCACACCAGGCCTCTATTACACTTTGGACAATCATTATTTATTTATCTATTTTTTTAGTGTATTTATATACCGCCCCATAGCCAAAGCTCTCTGGGCGGTTTACAATAACTAAAAACATTAAAAACAAATATACAAATTTAAAAACACATCTTTTAAAAACAATTTAAAAGAATTTATCATGGCTTCTCTCAGAGCCATGGCTCAAAGCCAATCATGGCTTCTCTCAAAGAATCCTGGGAAGTGTAGTTAGTGAAGGGTGCTGAGAGTTGCTAGGAGACACCCTGTTCCTCTCACAGACCTTCAATCAGAGTGGCTGACTTTTAACCATTCTCTCAGGGGAATAGGAGTCTCCTCTCAGCACCCTTCACAAACTACACTTCCTAGGATTCTTTGAGGGAAGCCATGACTGTCTCAAGTGAAATCAAGTCTGGTGTGGGTGTGGCCCTCTGATTAGCCAAGCCCAGCAGCTGTGAGGCTTTTAGAACACTGACAGTTGGTCCTTACTGAGCATGCTCCACGTTATAATAGGCTTCCAGCCAAAATTTCTTAAATTAATTAAAAATCAACCAGGCATTATTTTAACTTTTAAACTGCAGTAGATGAAGGTCAGAGTATGGGGCAAGTATTAGGATTACAGGTACTCTGTGAACATGGCTGATTTTTAATGAATTTCAACAGATTATGAGAACTCGCAGAAAAAAGTCCAAAAGGGCTCTGAGTTTTTTTCTCTCTTTTTAGACTTTGAGCTCTTGATTCTCTCTGACTTTTTTGTGTATTGCCCTGAAAATTGACAGGGTTGTTAAGCAAGCGTTTCTGAGTTCAGAACTATAAGTTTTGTAAGGTTTTGTTTTGAAATGAGTTTATGGGAAGCTTCAGAATGGCATATTTTCCATTTAACATTGCGGAATGTGAAAAATCCCCACTGACTATAGTATACAGCCACTCTCGTGGCTGTATAATAGGCCTTTTGTACTGAGGCTACGCACACTCCAAAGTTCTACACTTCCAGCCAGAACTTAACTGGGTGCCATAACTGGAAAATACCAAAGGGGGGAAGGGAATAAATTTTTGCCAGGACTGTGCATGTGTGTGCTGTCATGGGGACCACTATATCTAAAGGACCACTTTTCCCACTATGATCCTGCCTGGACCCTGAGGTCACAATGTGAGGCCCTTCTCTGTGTGTCGCCTCTGGGTGCCAACAAGAGATTAGCACATTTCCATAGTAGATCCCTGCCTATGGAATGTTCTCCCCAAGGAGGACCACTTGGTGCCAACTTTGTCATCATTTTGGTGCCAAGAAAATCCCTTTTTGTTTTCCTGGGCATTTGGGCAATACCAATGATTGGATTTTTTTATTTTGACTATGTTTTAACCTGTTTATGTATTTTTATTATTATGTTTTATTCTTGTAAATCGTTTTGGGACTTTTGTTGTGGGAAGCAATACATAAATTCAATGAACCTAAACCTATGAGTTCTAAGAGGACTGCACATGTGCTATCTGTGTAGACATCTATGAAGATGCTGCAGACAGGGAATGTCAATGTTCATCCTTCCCTGCGATTAATCTTTCAGAGTTGAGTTGAACATAGTCTATAGGGCATTATTCTGGAATACAAGGGAATGGCTATCTTTTTGTTTTTATAGATCCAAATATTCTATAGACAGCCTAGTGTTGCAAGATGCTATTACTCTCTCATCCTCCAACTTGGCTGCTCAGGGCAGCAAATTCTATTTATTCCAATGACACAACTAAGTGAAATAGGCACAACCTCGCCTTTCACACTGGTATGAAAACTTTAGAACAGAGGCTGTTTTGTGTTAGGACTTTCTTTGCATGCTTTTATCTTTATGCAGGGGAAGTTTTTTAAGGCAACAAATAAATGGACAAGCTTCCAAGAAGATTCTGGCAGGACCTTAAAGTTGAATTGCTCTTTACAAAACTTTTTGCTTTTTCCCAGATGATCTTAAATGATCAGTGAATTGGGTGCTGCATTGTGGTGCTAACTGTTCCATCTGGAAATGGTCCTCTCTGTACTGTTGCTGTTTCTACTTTAGTGGAGTTAATTAATCATGTCACTTTGAAATTTTACAGTCTTGGCAATCTTTTCATCTGGATCTTAAAACATGTCAGACAATTGCCTTTGTTGTAAATGGGCTTCTGCATTTCTCTTGTGAACTTTTACATTATGCTTACCCTTTTCCCTTCAAGAGACGAAAAGCATTTCTGTATTTGACTCTTGCTCTGATTCAGCATGAGCAAGACCCTTTGGGCTAAGGAACTCAGACCTTTTGTATGGAAACATGTCCTCTACTATTGAGTGATGGTTCTTCCAACTTACCTGCTCTAGAAGCATACATAATTTAACAGAATGTGACTGGCTAATTCCTGGCATCTCCAGGTAAAATGATCAAGTAGCAGTTGATGTGAAAGATCTCTTCCTGAGACCCTGGATAGCCACTGCCAGCCAGAGTAGACAATATTGATAGAGAAATGGTCTGGTCTGGTATAGAACAGTTTCTAATATCATATCCCAGAAAGCCATCAGCTGGTAAACCTAGGACTGGTAGTTCAAGCAAATAGTCTAGAAGAAGACTGAATGTTGGAAGATTCAGGACAGACAAAAGGAAGTACTTCTTTACTCAGCGCATAGTTAAACTATGGAATTTGCTCCCACAAGATGCAGTAATGGCCACCAGCTTGGATGGCTTTAAAAGAAGATTAGACAAATTCATGGAGGACAGGGCTATCAATGGCTACTAGCCATGATGGCTGTGCTCTGCCACCCTAGTCAGAGGCAGCATGCTTCTGAAAACCAGTTGCCGGAAGCCTCAGGAGGGGAGAGTGTTCTTGCACTCGGGTCCTGCTTGCGGGCTTCCCCCAGGCACCTGGTTGGCCACTGTGAGAACAGGATGCTGGACTAGATGGGCCACTGGCCTGATCCAGCAGGCTCTTCTTATGTTCTTATGTTCTTATGATGCTAAAGAGCTTACCAGCCAACACCAAATCATGGCTGGCTCTAGGCTTCAATGGACTCTTGTCATAGTGGCCTCTAGTGGGCCTTCCTGGCAACGTTATGCATGGTGATGGTGCTCCTTTGACCAGCATTGGGCAGTCACCATTTTGATTTCTCACCATGCCCTGCAGCAATGCTACTTGGGAGCACTGTAGGAAATAGAGATGACGGTCCCCTGACCCTCTGATTCTGAGCTCCAAGAAACCATGTGACACAAGGTCCACAAAAATATATAACATAATTCAGTACACTGTACAGATCTGTCTCCATTCCTTCCAGCCAAAGATATGAGGCAGAGACTGATAAATGCAGAGCATTGTAACATCTCATCATGCATTGTCTCTGCCTCCATGCCTCTTATACCATCTAGTTTGGCCCTAAAGCCGTCCAGTCTGGCTAAGGAGGCAACAAGAACAATTAAACCCATACAGTGGCAAGGTAAAACACAGCTGCAAGTCAGAAAACTGCTGCTTTAAATTCTTTGTACCTTCAGCATAGGGGGCAGGACAAAAGTACTCAATAGTCCTGTTCAGGCTACATAAGATATCACTTGGGGTTTTAATCTTTGTTGAAGCTGCATTGCTGTTACAGGGCTTGACACTGACTATGTGCTGACCTATAATTTGTATTCCTGTTCTCTTGCTGTGTCAGCCCAGCTGTATCTGATATACCATTCAAGCAGTGGCGGCTGGTGCCCTCTAAAACTGGTGGGGTTGCTATGAGGTCACATGGGCATGGCCAATGAGGTTACAGGGGCGCGGCCAAGGTCTGGTTTTCTTCCCATCCTCCTGCACTGAAAGATTCTGTGGATGCTTAAACATTTCAGTTTTACAAATAGAACGTAAAGAAATGGGAAACTATTGTACTTTGGTTTAGAAAGGGTCCACAAAACTACAATAAAATTATTGATAAAACAAAATGAGGACTAAAACATACCCTGCTGCCACTGTGTTTTTTTTCCTTGCCCTCCGTGCAGCAACGCACACCCACCCACCTACTCTGTACAAATACTGAACTGAACTCACACAGAAATTTTGCTTTCGAAGGCTAGCTGCAGAGAAAGAATTGTGCTTCCTGTTGCTTTTGCCTGCTGCTTGCAAAAGCAAGAGAATAGCAACTCAGAGAGGAGCCGTGCAGATTGCAAATGCATGCATCTGATTGGCTCAGATCGAAATGCATTGGGAAAACTCTACATAGTTCTACTATAATGCTATGGAACTTCCAATGCATTTCTGAGGGACCTCTCCTGACTGGTCAGAGTTTATTCTATGGGAAATAAAATCAAAATGGAAGTCCTGGAAGTGCTGAGGGGACCTGCTTTGGTCCTGATGGGCGTTTTGCTGTTGGAGGGGGAGAGAGAGGGAGAGGAGGAGGAGGATGGCAGTAGCCACTCCTACTAGAATTTTAATCCTGGAGAGAGGGGTGGGATCATTGCAGTGATTGTGATTGGCTGTGCTATCCAGAGATGATTGGCCAGAACAGAATATGGACAGAAACAAATCCAGTGTATCTCTAAATGTGAGGTACAGTATAGAATATGAATGTAAGGAACCAGAGCTTGGAAGATTACTTTTAAAAAGTAATAAATTACAGTTACAATTACTTGGCCCAAAAAAGTAGTAATTACCGTTACAATTACAATTGCTCTGAAAGTAACTGATTACTTTACTTTTTCTCAAAAGTAATCCCTACAATTACATTTCAGTTACTTTTTTAAAAAAAACTCCTACAAGGTGCTGGCCTTGGCTGCTGCACATCTAAGAAGCCTAAAACAATATTAAAAATAAACACACACACACAGGGGGTAGTAGAATAAAAAAAATTATCTGTAAGATTAACATAATGGCATAACAGAATCTCACATCCCCCCAAGCAATGAAGATACCCCAACACTTGAAGATTAACATAACGGCATAACAGAATCTCACATCCCCCCAAGCAATGATGATACCCCAACTCTTGAAATCAAATTTTACACTTGAAATGCTTTTATAATATGTTTCTGTTATGTCTCAAAAGAACAAGATGCTCAAAGAGCATGTCAGACAAGGAATGTCTTTTTACAGTCATTACGTTGCCACCAGTACTGAACAGGCGTTCTACTGCGGCGCTTGAAGGCATGCCTGTGTTGTGCTGCAAAAAACACCGCAGCACACGTGGAAAGCCATGGAGTGATGACACTTCCCTGCTGGGAGACCTCAGGTACCTCACCAGTTCCTCCTCAGCAGTGTCCACTGCTGACTTCTTGCCCTGGAGCAGAAAGTTAAAGAAGTCATCTTCTAAGTCATCTCCTTCCTGGTCTTGATCTGAAGACTGATCACTGTCCTCATTAAGTACACCCATCTTTATTTCAGCTTTCAGCAAGGCTTCCATTGTGTATCTAAGAAAGAGAGAGGATATGTTAACACATATATGTTAGGAAACCATCATCTGCTCTTCATTTCCTGATGCTTGTCATGTCCCCTGGTTCAGGGTCCAGCCTGAGCCAGTGGATGATGACATGGAAGGTAGAAAGGTGACCAAGTCACCACACTCATGGGGCAGCACAGCAGACCCTTAAGGATTACCTGCAGCAACCCAAGGTTGTGATGAGGAGCCCCAGGAAGAAAAGGCCCAGCCCCTGCCTACCACCTTAAGCCCTCTGATGCCTCCTTTGAGACAACATTTCCCTTGGAGTAATCCACCCAAAGGGCTTCCCTAATGTTCTTACTTGTTGGTATGGGTGGTGGCCTGACACGATTCCAGCCAATCTAGTTTGAAGCGAGGGTGTAGGCAGGCTGCCAGAAGAAGCCTCTTGTCCTCCCAGATAGCTGCAAACCGCTTTCTTAGGGCTTCGCGCACACCTCTCAGCAGCTGAAAACAGTATGTGTACCTCTCAGGTTTGTTTTCCAGTCCTTCTAACTTGCGGTCCAGATTGCAGAGCGTTGGTAGCAAATACCCCATGAACATGCCGTTCTCCCGTTGCAGGATATCTAGGGACTGGGCTAGTGGCTCCATAATCTCTGTGTATTCCTGTACCACTTCAATCTCAGCAGCTGTGATCCTGGACAAGGAGCAGCGGTCCATTATGGCGTGCGTTTTTGGTGGCACAGTTGACAGGAGCTCATGTAGTTGCTTCAACGCATCAAAGGTGGAATTCCACCTGGTCTTATTCAGTACCTTCAGATACACACCACATTGCGCACGGATATACTCAGCAATCTGTGCTGACTGGTTCTGCTTGGACCACAACTTGCTGCACTTTCCCATCAAGGAATTTAACTGTTTCTTGAAAGGACCAAGAAGACTACTTTTGGAGGAGTCAGAAAGCATGGCCTCTATGTCTTGTGTTGCCACAAGGTTGAGGGTGTGGCTAGCACATCTCTGGTGTGGTGGTAAAACAAAATCCTCTCCTGAGTCTGCAGCTTCTTCCTCTGCCTCAGGTCCTGTGTCCAGGATCTCACAGATAGGCACAAACTCCACCTCAGCCTCCTCCTCCTCCTGGTTATCACCATCATTGTCACTGGTGCCTGCAGCTTCCACTGGTTCTGAAAACTCTGAACGCTTTCACAAAGTTGGAGCCATTGTCTGTAGTAGTGCACATAACTTTGTTGTGGATCCTGTACTGCACATGTACATCATGCAGTGCTTTTGAAAGGACATCGTATGTATGGTGCCCCTTCAGACGCTTACAAGCCAAGGCCCCGACCTCACGTTTCAGGGTAGTTGGGTTGATCCAGTGGGCTGTTACCCCAAAGTAACTCTTCTTGCCATTGGTCCAACAATCTGCAGTGGTTGCTATATATGCCACAGCACCCATTCAGTTTGCAAGAGTTTCTCTCATGTGGCATGCTCTCTTCTCAATTCTGTCTCTCAGAGTCTTGGCACATATGATGGTGAGATCTTTGGGGAGTCCAATGCGAACCAGATTAATGAATGATGGTTTGTCCACAGTCTGAAGTGGTAATGTCTCCTCTACAATGAAATCAATGATTCTCCTGTCAAGATTGCTCTGGGTGACAGGCTCCCTGCCAGATCCCCACCTCTCAAGGGTTGTCTGCTGCTGCTTCAGCATTTTGGGAGGAGGGGTGTCATGCATTGGTTCAGGAAGGCCACGTCTCCTTGCCTTTATTGCTTCTTCAATTGCTCTCAGCTTCTCAGGGTGTGCCCTCTGAGGAAGAAGAACAAAGCATGAATCCAAGAAAAAATGGAAGAGGAACTTCACAATTTAAACATAAATAGACAATGGACACTCTTTGAGGACCAGCATGACAAAGGCTTACCTCAAAATGTTTCTTCACATTGGATGAGGAGGAAACAGCTGATCTCAGATTTTTGATCTTTGGAAGGCAGTAATTGCATCGTACAACAACATTTTTCCCACTCTGGCTCACAAATGTACAAGCTTTCTCAAAGCCAAACCATGGTACTTGCTGTTCTGCAGATGTGGCTGTGGGCAACTGGCACTGCTTCATGCCCTCCTCCTCCTCATGCACAGGGCCTCCTTTCTGAACCTCACTTTCTAGTTTTGCCTCCTCAGGATCAACAAGCTGTGACTCAAGTGGCCGCACTAACTGACTGCTGCTCTCAGCAGCAAAACCTGCAACAGGCGTCTCTGTAATAAACAAGAGATAATGCTCCTATATGGGTGAACTTCAGCTGTGATGTGCCCCCATCTCTTCCCCATGCTGCAAGATCCCCTAGTCAGAGTGGAAGTAAGCAGGTCGATAGCACAATTAAAAGAGATCCTATTTGCATCATTTTTGCTCACTGAATAACCCTGCCTGGGCCAGTCTAACCTACTATCTCACAGGGTTGTTGTGAGAACAAAATGAGACTAGGGTTCAAATCCCCACATAGCCATGAAGCTCACTGGGTGACCTTGGGCCAGTCACTGCCTCTCAGCCTCATGAAAACCCTATTCATAGGGTCACCATAAGTTGGAATCAACTTGAAGGCGGTACATATATTTTTTATTTTGAATATGATGATTATGATAATAAATATGCAGCATTTCAAATTAATTCTGTATGAGAAGCATTCCATGCCAAGCTTGGAAAACCAAGGATGAGGTATAAAATGTAGACAAAAATACTTTTGACAAAATGCCGTTTATCTTTTATATCTATATCTATAATTAGCAATACAGCTGAATGATGTATGTAAAGTATTTTTTCTTTCCCTTTTCTTTTTTATTAATATTTTAGTACTACTGCTAAAGTTCTGATGAAAGAATAAAGCATTCATTAGCCAAATTCAAATGATTAGAACACATCACATAAATTCCACTGAAGTTGGAGTTTTTGCCATAGAAAATGAAAAAAACATAACCTATGATAGCCCAATAGACAATCAGAACTAATATAAAACCCTATTGCTTCTCATTTGCAAATCTTGCAAGATCTAAGGTAACTCTAGATCATGTGAGTTCAGGTGATTTATGTTATGTACATTTGTATAGATATTAGCAGAGATTGTCAACAGTCAATGATGCTTGTGTGTGCCAATGTGTGTGTTTGTGGCAGGCTTTTACCCTGCACTGAGATCACTGAGACTTAAGACTTAGTAAAATAAGAAAACCTATTTCATTTATAGAAATACATCGTAGATAGGAAAGGTATACCTAGTTCTAAGTAACTAGCTTGGAGGCGCAACACCCAGGTTTGGGAGTTGCCCTCACTGCCCCTTCTTCATGTGTACTGGAGAGTGACAGAATAGGGCTAGAAGCAAATAGAAAGCAAAAATGGAAAGTAGGGTAACATCTAAAGAAACACTCCCCTTTACATCTCTCCTTTCTTTCTTTCTGTATATATATATATATATTTATTTATATTTATATATATCCCACCCTTCCTCGCAGTAGGAGCCCAGGGCGGCACTGACAGTGGTTGACCTTCACTTCCTAAAAAGCAGTAATGATGAAACCCCTCAACATTGCCTATTGCAGCCTGTGCAGCTTTGGCACTGTTCATCTTATTGAAGCTTACTGGAGCTTCTGCTTTTTGCACCTGCACATTCTTTTCAAGGCAGCAATTGTGTTGCAGCGACTGCACCACACAGCCTGAGACTTCTCTCCTCCTTGCTTTGGTCACCACGTGGCAATGTCATCAAGAAAGGGCTTGCACATAAATACACAAGCCTGGGCTGTGATGAGAACAGATTAATCTCAACTCTGAAATTCACTGTATGCGAACTGAACAGTACTTGTCTTCCTGGTCAAATGATTTTTTTTAAAAAAAAAAACCAACTCTAGGGCTACAAGCTTTACTTTTCAGCAGATTAATTAACTAAAAGGAGAGTTGATTAATCAGTGGGGCCTATTTTTATTGGTAAGAATGAGTTTTAATATGAGACACTTGTTTATTGTTTTTAGAGTAATTTTGTGTGTTACTGTACCGGGGAATGCATGAAACAATAACAAAGATCAGCCTTGATTTTTTTTAACTGTGTGACCTAGAGCTTCTGTATTGAATTCTTCATTGTCTTGCACTCCTTTTAATTATTATATTCTGGAAATTCTCATAGATTTGAAGTCTTGGTGATAAGCAAATCAATTGAAATGTAATTGATCAGTTTATTGAAAGGGAGAGGATTAATCAGTTAAACATTTTAATTTTACATTGCCCAGATATTCAGCTGCAATAAATGGATTTTTTTCAACAAGAGGAGATCTTCACAGGTACCCCGCCTGGGGATGCTGTTGGAGAGAATGGGGTTTACAGGAGTTGTCTCTCTCTGGGACTGGGAATCTCTTTCTCACAGAACATGAGTTTGAGAGCTGGGGGACTGAGAGGAGGAGCTGCAAGGACCCTACTTCTCACCTCATCTCTGCCAAGAACAAAAAAATCAGCCTTAAGCCATTTATTATACGCCTAATGATTTTTTATTTTTATTATTATTATTACTGAGACAGTTTTTGTCCCACATACAATTCAGTCTTGTGATTAAACAGGACAAAAATACAAATAAAAAGAAAGATGGAGTTCAAATAAATATACAATAAAAAGCTAGCCGGCATTTTAAAAGGCAGGAGTAAATACAGCACACAGGTATGCATGGGAACAAGGGGGAGAGTTCAAAAAGGGGGGAAGGAAGAGAAGTAGGCCGTCGGGGGGGCAGAAGGTGCCGCGGAGGCAGCAGCGAGGTAAGGAGAGACACACACACACACACACACACACACAAATCATCGTCACTCACCTCCACAGCTCTTCGCCATTCTGCTGCTGCCTTCTCCGTTGTCCTTGCCCTGGCTTTTTCCTCCAGCGTCCATTTTTTCCTCTCAGACGCTAGCAGGCCCTAACTATTCACCTCTCACGAGGGAAGAGAGAGTCTGCGCAGAGGTCCAATCAGTGTGAGGCACATGTCTTGTGTTCACCAATCACAGCCAGGAGCTGACTTCCCCTTGTTCCCGCCCCCAAGTAACGTCCAACCTAACGTGGAAATGTTAAAGTCGCAGCTGAAAAGTAAGGAAATTACTAGTCGTTCCGTTACTTGCCAAATGTAATGGAATTACCCACTCGTTATTTAAAATTGTAACAAATTACAAGTAACTCGTTAAAAATAACGAGTTACTTCCAAGCTCTGTAAGGAACTGAGAAGGGACTGGGCTGTAGGTTTGGAGGTTTACGGTGGTTAGGGTGGGCAGTGCCCCACTTGCCCTTAATGAGGGAGCTCTACTGCATTCAAGGTGTTGTCACACCTTGTATGTGACAGAAATTGACAAAATGATCTCTTGGAGTGTTCAAGTCTTTTCAATGGTAAGGTCTGAGCTTCTGTATGTTTATTCAGAAATAAGTCCCTTTCAGTTTCAGAATTTGTAGGAGGCCCTGCTTGTGCTACTCCCCATTAGTATGATTTGTGGAGTCACTATATGAAGCAGGGCCTTCTTAATGATAGCACCCTGCCTTTGGAACTTCCTCCTAGTACAAACTTCCTCACATTATATTAATTCAGGTATCTGTTTAAAGTGCATTTATTTTTGCAGACCTTTGGAGCATAGCTGGAGTGGCCTTGCTTGTCTGCCTAACTTATCTAATGCTTTCTGTTCCATGGTCTTGAACACTGCTAATTGTTATATACTATTGTTACATTATATTTTATTGTAAATCTGTGGTTTTTATTTTGTTTTATGATGTATTTTATAAATATTGTTAGCAGCACTGGATTTTGTGTGAAGGACAGGATAGAAAAATAAAGCAGTAATGATAATTAATTTCAGCTGCATTGAGTTGCAACTTTTCCTGCAGACCCTCATCCTAACTTCCTGTTGCCTAACAAGACTCCTCTGTGTGTAGTTCTACTCTTAAATTTGCTGCTGTGCAATTTACAATTTGGGTAGCGCCAACTGGATTGTGGTTTGCATCAAACTAGCCAGAATAAGCTGTTAACAAATACTTAATGGAGAACATGTATTAAAAATATAAAAATTGATTTATGAAGTCAAATAATTACATCTGCAAAACTTGTGCAGTCTGCATAACTAACTTGTGCTGTTGCTGATGAACTGACGCAGTGTGATATTTGGAATCACGGCTTTGGGAATTAGAGTCAATTGATCTTTCTACCTTTAAACAATATTTTCCAATGCCTTCAACTATCTCCATCAAAAAAAATTTTGGTACAGGTGGGACATTCCTTTCCCTGCTGTCCCTCCCATTAATATGGGGAAGTGCAATCTCCTTGAATAAGGAAGGCAAAAGTATAGAAAAACAAAAAAAAACCCAAAATGGCTACCAGTGGATTTCTTTGTCAGGCTGTTATGCTCATGTTCTCTGTAACATTGAAGGGTTCTGTGGTAATAGAAAGCGAGGAAAACTTGTCATCACCTCTTTGAAAATTACCCCTACAAAAACCCTTCTTTTTAGGGCTGAAACGCTTAATTAGTTCATTGGTTAGAATTAATTTCTAAATGTTCAGCTGACTAAAAACATCCCTGATTAACTGGGCAGATTTTTTTAAAGTATTGATAATTGAAGTGCTTATAGAAACTAGATGACAAGCACTATCTTGAGAGGCATCTCCACACACAGAACAATGCAGACACATGTCTATATTATCTAAAAAGTAAGCATGATACTTGCTTCAAATATACTCCTATATAAGTGATAGCTTAATCAATTAACAGTGCAATCCTATGCATGACATCGTTTTCAGAGACACTTACCTCCAGCTAAGTGCATCTAACTAAGCCTGAAACTAATATGTTTAATTTATGAAAGCGTCTGCAATTGACTTGCAGCTTCTTGCTGATGGGTGACCTCTAAGTTCAGATATCACCATATATGTATATATCCTGCCTTCCTGTCACTTTCTCTATGGCTGCATACTGTGTCCACTAACCTGGATGGAAACCCTTTGAAGAAAGCAGGAATTCTAAGTAAACAGGAGTGAACTGTATGTGAAGCAAAACTTGCTCACCGAGTAGGCTGCAGCTGCCCAGAGGAATTCTTAGATAAAACACTAAATGCTCCCTAACTCTGCTGAGTATTATGCTTTTTAAAAAGCACTGCCTAGGGCTGTGGTGGTTGGGACCATGGGGCTTGCTGTCATCTTCCAGCAACTTCCTGCTTTCCCTGCAGGCATTTATTCACAAGACTCTATGGCTGAATTATTGGTGATACTTCTTTCTGATGTTTACATTTTGCTCCCTGCTGAACTTCCTACTTTTGATTTGCTTTTATAATTGCTTTCATATTTTTCCACCTTTGGCTTTTTCAAAACCTTACAGCTCTATTTTAGAGTTGTGTGTAATAACAGAACATTGGTGGAGAAGGGAAATCCTCTGCTTAATACAGGTTGATGCTGATGGCACTCAACATGGAAGCTGCTGGATCCACACTGCACACTGCAGTGTGCATCCATGTCAATGACATGAGTTTGTCTCCAAGTAAATTATACTCAGAGGAGACTAGGGTTGTGCTAGAATTCCTCCCAATTCGGATTTGGAACAGAATTTTCTACTAATTCGCTTATTCTCTATCATTGCAGATTGGATTTTTATGTAATGATTTTCCGCAGCTATTCAAAAAAAAAATTTTTTTTAAAAGCCACCTCTAAAATATCAATATTAAGAATGATAATTTTATCACTTTCATTTATCTTGTTCCCTTTCAAAGGATATATCTATTTCCTTTAAAATTATTGATATTTACTTTAAAAATATTGATATTAATATCAATAATTTTGGGGATGGGAAAAACATATAGGTAAAAGCAGCAGATAGTGGATAATGAACACACTCAAATTGATACCAGCCTGTTAGGTCGACAGAATGCTTTCACACTGGCACTGGCCAGTGGATCTCATCCCTAGAGGAGACCCATTGAAATTAATGGACTTAATCCCCCCCTTCTCAATGTTGCTGAATTACATCTTCCATCATTCCTGATTATTGGCCATGCAAACTATGGTTTATTTATTTATTTATTTAATTAAATTTCTATACCGCCCCATAGCCGAAGCTCTCTGGGCGGTGCACAACAATCAATACAATACAATAAAATACAATAGGTCACATATAAACAACTTTAAAAACTTTTTAAAAACTTTAAAATTATAAAATACCCAGAAGAATCAAGACAGTTTTCAACACATACTAAAAAGCTAAAATGCCTGGGAAAAGAGGAAAGTTTTAACCTGGCGCTGAAACGATAGTAATGTTGGCGCCAGGCGTACCTCATCAGGGAGATTGTTCCATAATTCGGGGGCCACCACTGAGAAGGCACTTTTCCTTGTTGTCAGCCTCCGAGCTTCCCTATGGGTAGGTACCCGGAGGAGGGTCTTCGATGTAGAGCGTAGTGTACGGGTGGGTTCATATCGGGGGAGGTGTTCCACCAGGTATTGTGGTCCCGCGCCATATAAGGCTTTATAGGTTAAAACCAGCACTTTGAACCTGGCCCGGAAACATATAGGCAGCCAATGCAAGCGAGCCAGGATCGGTGTTATATGATCGGAATGCCTAGTCCCTGTTAGCAATCTGGCCGCTGCATTTTGTACAAGCTGCAGTTTCCGGACCGTCTCCAAAGGCAGCCCCACGTAGAGCGCATTGCAGTAATCTAACTTCGAGGCTACCAGAGCATGGACAACCGAAGCAAGATTCTCTCTATCCAGATAGGGGCGTATCTGGGCCACCAACCGAAGTTGGTAAAAAGCATTCTGTGCCACCGAGGCTACCTGAGCCTCAAGTGACAGGGATGGTTCTAAAATAACTCCCAAGCTACGAACCTGCTCCTTCAGGGGGAGTGCAACCCCATCCAGAACAGGTTGAACATCCACCATCCGGTCAGGAGAAGCACCCACTAACAGCACCTCAGTCTTGTCTGGATTGAGCCTCAGTTTATTAGCTCTCATCCAGTCCATTGTCGCAGTCAGGCATCGGTTCAGCATATCGACAGCCTCACCTGAAAAAGAGGAAAAGGAGAAGTAGAGTTGCGTGTCATCAGCATATTGATGGCAACGCACCCCAAAACTCCTGATGACAGCACCCAGCGGCTTCATATATTAAAAAGCATGGGGGACAGAACTGACCCCTGTGGAACCCCATATTGGAGAGCCCAGGGTGCCGAGCAATGTTCCCCAAGCACTACCTTCTGGAGATGGCCCGCCAAGTAGGAGCGGAACCACTGCCAAGCAGTACCGCCAACTCCCAAATCAGCGAGTCTCCCCAAAAGGATACCATGGTCGATGGTATCAAAAGCCACTGAGAGATCCAGGAGAATCAACAGAGTCACACTCCCCCGTCTCTCTCCTGACAAAGGTCATCATGCAGGGCGACCAAGGCTGTCTCTGTGCCAAAACCTGGGCTGAAACCCGATGAGCATTGGAGTCCTACACCATGGGGGGAGGACATAGGTTAGCCATCCCTGAAATAGAACAAAGCACAAGAGCATGCATGTAAGTGAAAGAAGTTGAAATTGTCAAATTCACCCATTCTCTACACCAGTGGTTCCCAACCTTTATGAGCGCGGGACCCCCTTTGTAAACTCAATTTTTTTTGTGACCCCCCCACATGCTAATTGAAATTATAGTGTCTGTTAATTGAAAAAAAATACATAATGAAGTGTTAAGTAATGTCATTTTTTATTCATCTCAACAAAAAATATGATGATGATATTTATTTTCTGCCCTTTACCAGAAAGTCCCAGGGCAGATTACAGAATATAAACAACTTCTAACTATTTTTAAAGGATCATCAACTTACTAAGTAACTAGGGGCTTCATGCGCCAACCCCATACACATATATGCACACACACACTCCCCAAACATGCACACACATAACTTGGAGCTCCCAAAACACTCACATCCACACCCACACCCAGGGACACACATGCACACACACACACAGGTACTCCAGAACAGGTCCCTCCCCAAATGAATCTGCTCAGTTAATTACTTCTGAAACCCACAATGTGAAGAAGAGTGAAACCAGGCCATATTCACACTGTGTATTTATTCCACTATTATCCACTTCAAATACTAATGGCTTCCTTCAAAGAAGCCTGGGAAGTATAGTTTGTGAAGGGTGCTGAGAGTTGTTAGGAGGCTCCTCCTCAGAGAGCTACAGTTCCCTCAGTGGTTTAACGTTCCAACCCTCTTTCCAGGAAACTCTGGGAATTGTAGATCTGTGAGGGGAACAAGGGTCTCGTAACAACTCTCAGCACCCTTAACTACACTTCCCAGCATACTTTGGGGGAAGCCATGACTGTTTCAAGAGGAATAATAGTGGAATAAATGTACAGTGAATGCAGCCCAAGAGTGTCCAGGTGACCAAATGATTACTGTTGACAAGTTCTTAAAATCAAGCTCATACATCCATGGTATAACTGAGTTAATGAGAAGGCTGGTGCTGTTTTGCAGCTGTCAGAGATTGGAAGTCTGGTTGAAGAGATGTATGTTTCAACCTTAAATCTGGTTGCACATCTAACTTTTTTCGATATTTTGATTTCAATGCAACAAGTGCATTGGCTTCTTCTCCCCCCCCCACACACACACAAGAAAAGGGATTCCTCTTACTTTTCAAGGAGCTATCATGCTGGGAGGAAAGAAGAAAACATCCCTTCTGATGTTTTCAGCCCAATGTTGCTCCCCCTTCATCAGAGAGGAGAAATGCCTCAGTAAAAGCCACTCCTGCCTCTACTCCCTTGTCCCTTTACTGCAGGTTTTCAATCTGGGCTGGCTTCCTCCTGCAAGCCGTGTTTGGTGGGAAGGTGTGCAGTGTAGGCACTCTAGAATGGGAGTGATCCAGACTGCATGAGTAGTGGCTGCCTGGCAGAGAATTACCAGATATAGAATGCATGTTGAGTAGTTTTAAGTTGTGCAGCCACTATGCATGCAAGCTGAATCACTCCTATTCAAGAGAGCTTGCAGTGCACACCTTCCCGTTCAGCCCAAACCATCTAGTTCAGGAGGAGGGCGGGTAGTAGGTGGTGGCGCAGCAGAATTATGTCTGGGACTGGGGAAGAGAAGTGTTTAGCACAGTTAACAAACGTGCAGTTGCAGCACCTTTAGCTTTGAACTTGTTTAAGGATTTCGCACAAAATTCTCTAGCATGACATCACACACACACACACAAATACACACACACAGAGAGCCTCATCTGCTACCCACCCAGGAAAGATAGGGTACCTGAAAGCCTATTTGTGGGCACGAAATTTTACACAGGTGTTGACTTGAGGAGAGGGGAGGTATCTTATCTGATTCTGCTTATCTAATTCTATGAGGCACGATATACATTTGAGAGCATAACACTAACACCACCCCAGGAGTAATCCTGCCTCCGTGTATTTTTCTGTTGCTGCAAAGACCTCCCACCCTCCATGCCTCACCTGCAGCCCGCTCCAGCCGTAGCCCTGCGCTCACCCCTTTACTCTTTATCCCGCCCTTCCTCCCTGCAGGAGCCCATGGCAGGCAAGCAGGGCTGGAAGCAGGGGGTGGGGTGGAGGAGGAGAAAGAAAGGAAAGAAGATGACCCCGTCGGGGAGAAGGGAGGGAAAGGTGGTCAAGTAGCTGGGCTGGGCTGGGCTGGCCAGAAAAAGACACAGCAACAGCGGAGCTCCAGCCGATTATGTTACTTCCTCTCTGCAACCACGCACCCCCTTCGTGGATTTAGGTGGGAAGGGTGAGCTCAGTGGGAGGAGACAATGGGAGCGTCATGACATCAACAACGTCATGGGTGGGAAAGGATACGCCGCTGGCGGAGGGGCAGTCACCATAAAGATAGAAAAGGGATAGAGGCAACACTCCATCTGTGGCTTACCATTATTTGAAGTTCCTTTTTTAAAAAAAAATCTGTCTTCTTCACGACCCCCTTTTGATTGTTTCGTGACCAGGTTGGGAATCACTGCTCTACACATTATTTGGCTGGATAATTGCATTGCAAAATTCAGAGAAGCATGAGTTTCAAACAATTTTGTTCCAGAAAGTGTGATTTAGGTAGGTTTGCACATAAATGCCAACTGAATTCAATTTCTCTCCCTTCCCTACTGGTAATCCATGGGATCCAAACCCACTCAACTCACCCCCTCCAGTGATAGGCTAGGTCTGCTAGGCAGCATCTCAGCAGGCCTACCACCATCACCATGTTCATTCCCTCTATGCCACCCACATTCTTCCCATGACTCTGACCCATTTCAGCCGTTTTGCTGGTGTATCTTTGCTGGCATTCTACCAGTGTATCTGGGGCATTCTGCAAGCTCACCTGTCTTAATGGCAGTGTGTTTTGCATTCCACTTGCATAATGGGGCTTCTGCCAAATCCTATAACTCCTCAGTGGCTCTTAACAAGATTGTGCTCTGCAGCTGCAAATTGTACTCTTATCACTTACTCTAGGAAGTACTCTTATAGTAGTACTTAGTAGTTTAGGTTGCCAACCTACCCAAGTATCAGCCAGAGAGGCTCTGTTCACAGTGCCATTGCCAAATGAGGTTCAGGGGGCGACAGCATGTGAAAGGGCCTTTCAGTTTGGAATGCTCTCACACCAACATTATATGGCTTTTGTCAGCAGGTCAAGACTCAGCTCTTTGCCCAGGCTTTTCCTGAAGAGGAATGAGGTGCTGTTTCATCTGATTCTATTCACTTCTGCTTTTGAGTGCTGCTGTTTTGTTGTACATTACTCCTGCCCTGAGACCTTTGGGGAAAGGGCAGGTAAGAAATTTAATAAACAAATATTTGGATATTGATCTCAGTGACACAGAGGGCTGAAATATTTTCAGCAGCAGCCCATTCACTATGTGATTTCTCATTGGTTAGAATCACCCACATGAGTAATCCAGGTAGAAGAACAGATCAGAACAGCAATAAAAGGTGAATATTCATACAATATTTTGGGGGGAGATATTTCTACCCCAATAAAATTGCAGTTTTCACTTTAAAAATTTAAAACTGATGAATATTTGGCAATATTTGGCATAGTCCTACATCCAAGTACTCCTTAGTTATAGTAAATATAATAACCTACAGGTATCCTGCTGCACCTCAGAATTAAAGGGGTGAACTATGGGATTTTCTAGCTTCCATCTTTCCCCCCTAATTTCAATTCTAAGACAGTTATATGTCATAAAAAGCCGTCAATGAAGTGTTAACTAAAAATACACACACAGTATCAGCCTGGCTATTTGCTAGAATTCACACATTTTGTAAGTGACATATGGTTTCAACCCAGCTACACTCATTTCTGGAAGAGAAACACATTATTCTGGAAAGCAATCACTATAATTTCTACTAGCATTTATCACTAGCATATAAAAAACAGTAATACACAGAAGTGATTTTAACAAGAGGATATAGCTGTAATTTTGCAGCATTGATATTTATGGAGGTGTTTTTGGATCCTGTGAAAATTAATCTTTAAGGTCTCTATTACTGATAGAAAATGAGTTTCATGGACACACATATGTAAAGGCATTATATACAATCAGGTTTTTTAAAAAAATTAGGGACCTGCCATGTTTTATAATGCAGGGATGTCTGTCTATCTGTCTGTCTTTCTGTTACATTCAGACATACATAATAAAATGGCCTCCTGATATGGCCATCTTTTGTTTTAAAAGAATTATTGGTGTTGATGTCACCGAGCTCCTGATGTTTGTCTATTACTGCAGGATATAATTTGTAAGTTGCTGATGACAGGGGGCAGGCTGAGTTTAGGGGAAGGCAAGCTATCAGAGAGGAAGTATTGATCTGTTTGTGTGCATTTCCCTTCTCAATAGTGACCATGTTTTAGCTTCAATCACTTGTCTAAGTGCAGCCTTGTAAGTATGGAGGGCTTCAATTGCAATTGCGGGTCCCCTTTTTCATAAAGCAGATAGTTTGCAAGTTTGTGTTCATCTTGGTTGACTTAAAATATTTTTATTAACTGTTTATTTAATTTTAGCCACCCAGTATGGCTTTGGCATGCTCTCAGCATACTTTTGGCTGCCTTGCCTGTCTAAAGAGACTTTTGGCAGGGTCCTTGGTCTGGGATTTGCACACTTTTTCCATCCTAACAAGCATGCTTGAGGCGCCTAACCATACTTAGAAAATAAAAAGGACCAAGCTTTACTTAACCATGAAAGGAGTAAAAAGGGATTCTGTTGCTTCGATTAATACATTTTGTGAGCCTTGCTCTAATTTGAATTCTGATACCAAGCAAGAAAAATAACTGCCACTCCAAATATATACACACCAGAGCAAAATATATATCTTTCAAACTGAGAATATCTGCATTTTCATATTAGTGGTAAGGCAAAACCTCCTACAGAATGGGCTATTAAAATATATAGGCCAGGATTTACAGAGCTATGGGAGACACCTGGGGGCAAGACCGTAGTCCATGCATTGGTAATTTCAAGACTGGATTAGTGTAATGCACTCATGTAGGGCTTCCTTGGAGGTTGGTCTGGAAGTTGCAGCTGGTACAAAATGTGGCGGCTAGGATTCCAACTGGAGTGATGTACTGTGAGGATATTATGCCTTTGGACAGAGAGCTGCACTGCCTGCCCAGCTGTTAACCAGGTCAGGTTCAAGATGATGTTATTGATGAATAAAACCTTTAAAAACCTGATACTAGATTACTTAAGAAAACAGCTTCACCCCAAAAAGTCTGTGTGCCTGTCCGCTGAGATCTGCAGATAAAGTCCTTCCTGCGTTGTTTCATACACATCTTGTGGCAAGCTGGGGAGGGCCTCTATTCATTTATTTTTTGCTATGGTGCCCAGCCTCTGGAATCACCTCCCATCTCGGCCATGAAGCTTACTGAGTAACCTTGCGCCGGTCACAGTCTCTCATCCTAACCTAACTCACAGGACTGTTGTGAGGATTAAATCGGCAGGGGGAGAACCATGTTTGTATGCCACCTTGAGCTCCTTGAAGGAAAGGTGGGATATAATAATAATAATAATAATAATAATGTTCTGGCGTTTGTTTAAGGCCTATTCACCCAAGCATTCTGCTGATTTTTATTTCCAAGCTTTTAGTGATGGCTTTTTACTGTGGTGTATTTTTACTGTTGTAGTTTTTAATTTTATTTTGATATCTTTTGTACACTACCTTGAGACTGTATATACTGAAAGTTCCTCAGTTGCAAAAGTGATTTACTATATGGCATAGCAGATTGCTGTTTGAGGAAGATGAATTTAAATCTCCCTTCAGTTTTGGAACACAGGATATACAACACAGAAGGGGCTCCTGCCTAGAACGTCAGTGAGCTCTTCTCGCCCACCCCTGCTAGCTCTCAATGAGCCGAGGCATGTATTATGTAATGTGCCTGGCCATTCTGTGAACTGATTGTGCAGGAGGGGTTGAAATGTGTCCAAGGTTATTTTAAAATATCTGCTAAACTAAGTATCTATTTATTCCGGGACACCAAAGAAAAATATATTGCACCCCTTCCAGAAAATTGTCAGGTTTGATATTCCTTAGAGTTGGAAAGTATCTTGGAGGTCATCTAGTAGAACCTTCTGCTCAATGCAAGATCTGCAATGCAAGATACAAGCTCAAAAGGCCCCCAAATGCTTCTGTGTTTGTCCTTTCTGGTTGTGCCAGTGTTTAGGAAGCCACTCCCTGCTGAGCATAATTATTGTGATATGATACAGGAAAGAAATCAGTGTCTAAAATCTACCTAAATGAAGCTGTTGAGAAAAATGTGTAGGTCAGATCCTTGACTTATACTCCAAAGGCCCTAGAAAGCCAGCTCGGGCTCAGAAACAGTTTGTAATATGTTATCTGTGATTCAGTCTCAATGTTTTCTTCAACGGACAGTTTCCCCACAGAGTGCATTACAGTAGTAAAGTTTTGAAAAGATGAAGGCATGCTGTATGGATGATGATACCGAGGTCTGAATCTGTAAAAAGAGGTTACCTTTTAAGTAGTTGTTTAGGTTCTGCTTCTAAATATTTCTGATCACAATTATGGTATAACATTGTGTCATTTAACTTAAAAGCTAACAGCCTCCAGTATAGTGGCATTTTCATTCTAGTTGTAAGGTGAAACCGCCTATAGAATGAGACTGAAAAAATATATACTTTATATGGAAATGTTTATTCATTCTAAACACTGGCTTAGTACTGCCATCGTTTTTCATCACACCAGACAATAGGCAAAGGCTGAACTCCTGTGTTTGCTTATGCACACTTATGTCCTGCTTGAAAGCATTTTTATGTATGAGGTGTACCTCTCCTTTGAAACTTTTTCGAGTCTGGCTGTTTCTATATGGAGTAGAAAGCAGAGGAGAGTTTGCAATTGCAATCTGAATGAGCAATTTTGTTATAATAGGTTTTATTGTACATAAGGCAACAACAACAAGCTTCATGTGCACAAAAATTCACATAAATGTATGCACATGTAACTGGGACAGGATTTTAGCCATGCAGCCTGATTCTTATCCATATTTATTTAAAAGGAAACCCTCTGATTTCAGTGGGATTTCTAAAGAAGGGTGCATTGGATTCAAGCTAACATAAGTCAATTTGTCCAACTTTTAGGGCCATCTCTATAGCAGGCTCAGTATACACTGTGATGTTTAGCTCACATTCATTAAAGCATTGTCATGACATCTTTGCCAGATGGATAAATGATCGGTGATAAATATATAATTTATAGATTATGGCAGAGCAGCCATTGTTTTGCTATTTACAATGAAGAATTGTCACTTAACCAGCTGCTGCTGCAGCTATCAGGTAATCAGGTGCTAATATTGGCTTGGTTCACACATCACATTAAAGTATAATTAAAAGCAAACTATAGTTTAATGTGAATGTGCAGCATCCTAGCACATGCTGCTGAAAAATTTTTGCTCTGCTTCTCCCTGCTACTGCTGCACTGCTGGGAAACAAGCCATAATCTGGTTTGCTGTGACTTCTCTCCAAATAAACTATGAGTGGTAAACAAATTTTGTTCTTGGCTTAGTGCTTGTAGTTTGTTTGTGAGAAGCAAACAATGAGCCCAGGTTTGGACATCATGACAAGCCAGACCCCAGCAGTAGGCATGGGGAAGGAGTGGAGCAAGAACTTGGGCTCCTGCTGGGAGGAAGGATGGGATATAAATCAAATAATAAATATATAAACTTTTTAGCAACATGCAGCAACATAGTTTGTTTTAAAGCATGGTTTAACGTGATGTGCAATCCAGGCCAGATTATGACAGCCAGGTTTTTTTGGGGGGGGGGAGAATCTTGCTAATGGACAGCTAAATATGCCAGACTCACTCTCTTGAATGTGTAAAATGAAAACACTGGTCTCTGAGGATGAGCAAAGCTATTTAAAGATTTATTCCCCAAATGAGTTTGTAAACACTTATAAGATCACCACAGGGATATGCAACATCTGCAGTAAAATATATTTAGCAAGATGCAATGATAATGAAAATCAGCTTTCATTGTTTTTTAAATGGGGTACTGGAACAAACTCCATTGTCAAGATTTGAAGGAGCATACAAAGGAGCTTTGGATTTTTGTTTCTTGATCAGCAGCCATCCCAATGTACAGAGTAACCTGCTTTTAAAAGTGGAGGAGGTTTAAAAGCAGGGTGTGTTGCGATACAAAGGACAGCTTGGTATCAGAGGACAGCATTGATATAGTGGGCAAAACAGAAACCTGGTGAAATACAGAGAACCGATGGACACAGTTATCTTTGGATATTAAAGGTATAAAAGGTTGTGGATCTTGCTTGTTGTCTAGATAGCCTGGTAAATAGTGCTGGGGAGGAGAGGCAGTGGTTGTGGTGCACGTTGGCACCAATAAATGGGGAAATGTAGTTGTGAGGCCCTGGAAGCAAAATTTAGGTTAATAGGTAGGATTCTGAAAGCCAGGACTCCAAGGTAATTTTTCTGAAATGCTACTGGTTCCACACACAGGGCCAGCTAGACAGGCGCAGTTTAATAGTCTCAGTGTATGGATGAGAGAATAGTGTCAGGAAGAGGGGTTTGGATTTGTTAGGCACTGGGGAACATTTTGGGACAAGCCGGGCCTGTACAAAAGGGACAGGCTCCATTTGAACCGGGATGGAACCAGACTGTTGGCACTTAAAATCAAAAAGGTGGCAGAGCAGCTTTTAAATTGATTCAGAGGGAAAACTGATGGGACCTGAGGAGGGTTCAGTTAGGAACGACTCTGCCCCTGGGATAAAGACCAAAAAAACAAACTTTTCAGTGGGGTAGGCCTTGAACTGGGCACTGAGATTGCAGGAGCACATCAATCCAGAGAGGCAAAAGTACCACAGAGCAAAGCAAAAGTGCCAAAGACACTTGAAGAGAGACACTATATACAAGTGTTTAGATGCTAATGCTATAAGCCTCCAAGCCAAGATGGGAGGACTGGAGGGCTTGGTCTTGGTCTTGGAGGACAGCATTGATATAGTAAGCATATCTGAAATGATTATCCCTGGATATAAACTATAGCAGAAGAACAGGGGGAAATGTACTGGAGGTGGAGTCACGATATACATGAATGAGGGCATTGAATCCAGCAAGCTAGAAACCTCCAAAGTAGCTGACTCCTCCATAGAATTGTTGTGTGTGGTGATACCAGGCCCCAGGAGTAATTTGGTACTGGGGAAGTGCTATCATCTTCCTGATCAAAATGCTCAGGAAGTTCTCAAGATGAAGAATTAAATCAAGGAAGCATCCAAAAGAGGAAATGTTGCAGTAATTGGTGACTTCAACCAAGCACACATAGATTGGTTAAACATGTGTTCTAGTCATGACATAGAGGTAAAATTTCTAGATACCATAAATGACTGTGCCCTAGAACAGTTAGTCATAGAAGTGACCAGAGGGATGGTTACCCTTTGGGTAAAGCTATCAATGGTGGCTATGCTCTGACCCCGTGGTCAGAGGCAGCATGCTTCTGAATACCAGTTGCTGGAAACTGCAGGAGGTGAGAGTGCTCTTGTGCTCAACTCCTGCTTGTGGGCATCCCATAAGCATCTTGTTGACCACTGTGGCTGCTTTCACACATGGGGCTGATTGCGTTAGTGTAACAGATTTAAAAGTTAGCACTTCTGTCCCAATTTCTAACATCCCTTTCACACTGCAGTACCTGTTGCATTAAGGAACAGCAGCTTTTTCACCAATATACTGCCATTTCGCGCAACTGTCTTTCATACGGCTTGTTTTTGTCCCTCACCAATGCGCACTGTTGCCCACTGTGTAGGAGGTCTAAGATCTCATCCCGTCACCATACAAGCCCTCTCCCTTTAGGATCTGACTTTTTAAATTGTTTTAGTTGTATCAAGACGGGTGTGTGTGGGAAATGCTGCTGCTATCTGCACTGATGCCGGAATACCAGTACAACGTTCATCAGGCAAAAAAACACAAAAAACCCTCACAACTAAAGGGCAGGAACATACTGCATGCTGGGATGCCTGTCATGTGAGTGGCTGCAGCTAGCAAAAAACTCCTGCAATCTTCTGGGTTCCCAGCCATGCTAACAGATTATTTTTGGTATCATTTATCATGGAAATTAGTACTAAACTTCCATTATATTCCTCTAGAATTCCAGAACTGGTTTGTACATCATGTGAAAGATCAAATATAATGCACAAAGTACCAGGTAAGAAATCCTCAGAATAACGGAATAATGTGCAGTGTGAAAGCAGCCTGTGAGAACAGAATACTGGACTAAATGAGCTATTGGCCTGCTCCAGCAGACTCTTATATTCTTATATAGCAGACCAAATCCTACTAGGTGCATCCAAAACTTCAGGTGTCCCTACAGTAGATAATGGGCCATCACTTAGCACATCTTGAGGTCTTGAGTTTTCAGTTCTCAGACTATCTATGTTACATTTGTATCTCAGCATAGACTGTCTTCAAGACTATGGACACAGAAAAATGGCACAATAATGAGTCTAATAATGAATAGCTTTACAGTGACTACATATAAGGATCTATAGTGGTTAAGGTGTTGGACTACAACCTGGGAGACCAGGGTTTGAATCCCCACACAGCCATGAAGCTCACTGGGTGACCTTGGGCCAGTCACTGCCTCTCAGCCTCAGAGGAAGGCAATGGTAAACCCCCTCTGAATACAGCTTACCATGAAAACCCTATTCATAGGGTTGCCATAAGTTGGAATTGACTTGAAGGCAGTCCATTTTTTTTCATATGCAATTGATGGTATAGAAATAGAATGAAATCAGATCAGGAATCACAGGCAATTAGTGCCAAACCCTCAGGCATCCCTTTTCTAGCAAGAAGAGTGCTTCTAAGGTTCTATAGTAGGAATATCCTTAAATGATATTAATTACACCAGTTCATTTCTACCTCTGCTCTTCTTATGCTGAATTTCACAAGCCCCTCACTCCAAAGGACTTTCAATGATATCCAGAGATAAGACATGGAATGCACTTTATCTTATTATACAAAGCTCTAGAATGAAAACTCCAGCAGATAATAGCATAGGCATATTTCAGTTTTCTGTATGTACAAAGTAACTAAATAAAAGGTGTTTTGCAGACTCCCTGTGGTCCTACTTCCAACTATAAGATTTTGAGATAAAATCACTATAGTAACAACATCTCATGAACTTTGGACCCAAAGTATGAAACTCTCATCATATGATTTAAGTGGCTATCCTTAGAAATGGCAGTAGAGATCCTAATAGTACCTTCTATATCTGAATACGTATGCATAATGCAACTTTGGCAAAGAAAGCAAGACCAAGCTAAGGAGGACATAGCCTACTAGGAAGGCCTCCTGCAATGAGCTCTATAAAAACAAATGGTTGCTAGGCCAAAGCATGCTAGTGTGGATTGGGCCCTGTATTTTTAACTTCTACAGCAATGCACTCAGTTATGCGAAACAAAAATCCCAAAGGAACAACTTTCCTAATACAAGCAAGTTGAGTCTTTGTTTCGCTTAAGCTGTTCTTTGCTTACATAAGAGAAGGATCAATAGACAGAGACAGAGACTTGACCTCCGCCCACCTGCTGAGATTTTCTGAATAGCACATTATATTATGAAGTAGGGCCCCTCAATAGCAGTATTCATCCTGCTACTGTTATCTGTCACTAACTGCCAATTATAATAGAGACATATTTTGTAAAACATTATCTATCAAAGCCTCAACTGTGCTATAATAGAAAATGACAGGACAGTATTAAGGCATGTGTATTTAACACATTAATACATTGCAAATCATGGCATTCCAGTAGCTAAGAAAATATTCAGAAGACAAGGCAGTAAAAATGCATTTACAAATTATTTATCAAATATCACTTTTGTGTTACTGCTCCTCATCATTTTAACAAATAAAAATAAACATGGGATTGGTAGCACATGTGTGAAGGTTTTAAGCAAAAAATATCTACTTTAAATTGGAAAGTATTGGCTCTGTATCTAATGTGCTTTCCAATTTTATCTTCCTTTGCTAATATAAAAGTAATCTATATGACAGGAGGTACTTAAACTATGCTCCAGGAACCATCTGCTCCCTGGTGCAGTTTTTCCTCTCGTCGAGAAGCAATGGGACAATCCAGTTTAAGTCATTACATTATCTTGCATCTATGCCAAGCCACAATCCTGTGCACACTTAACTTGGGAGCAACATTACGTGGCAAGAATTTCCCCTTATCCAGCTATAGTCACATGTTACGATGACAGAAAGTGGATTGGGATATGCATTGTGAAGCACATGTAATGCACAGAAATTAAAAACAGGACAATACAAATGGAAAACATCTATATTCAGATGCACTTCTGGAAGCAGATGTCATACATCCATTCTGCACTACATTGCTTTCAGTAGGATGTGCATGGGCATCCACATCCGCATTCTGCCCTAACCAATAAATTATGGGCATTAGTGGGTCAGAGCATGGTATGTCTCAGCAATGGGAACACATTCCCCTGACAGGTTGGAAATATTTCCTGAAGGGATATAAGAAATCTCAAAAAGAGACACTTTTCATGAGGCATGATGTCCTTTTTTGGCTTCACATGTGTGTGTGTGCTGTAACCTGCCCCTTTGTCAGAAATTCCATGAGACAGCCAAGGTACATTGCCAATGCAACACAGGAGAAGCAAAGGCCACCACTGTTCTGAAGATGCTGCTTTGGGGGAAGAAATGTAACTCTAAAAGTGAATTCAGGTGGCGAGTGCCAACGAGATTGAAACCAAAGTGGGGCCACTAAGAAAGAAGAGCAAGGCATCATGTCCTCAGGAGAGGCTTGGACAAGTGCATTTTTTTAAAACAACCAAATCCTAAGGAGGCAACTGTCTGCCCCCCCATGTCCAAAGAGGACTGAGCATGCTCAGTATCAGTGGAATGTTGATTGAAAAATAAAAAGAGGGTGGAATGGAGGCATGATTGGCTGACTGGAACTCTGAACAAGAGTACTTTTGAGGGTATATAGACACATTCTTGCAAGTCCCAGTTATTTAGTTTCTAGTACTGAAATTCTGGTATTGTACATCCACAATGAATCCAGTTTAAATTAAAATTGGAAACCTTGCCAGCTCGTTAACAAGTGTTGATTGAGGAGGGTGGTCCTTTACTCTTGAGGACCCAAACTCAGAAAGAAATTAAATTACCTTTTAAAAAGCAAAACCTTCATTTTTGAATTTAAACCTAGCAGCATGAAAAATGGATAGAAGGCACACAATGAACATCTAGCCAGAAAAAGAAAAACAACATAGCAAGTATAATAAGTGATTAGATGCCCAGAAATTACATTAAAAGTTCAAGTCAGAAAGTCACCAGCATAATAAATCTTGTTCCCTTCTACTAATAAAATCTAATTTCATGAAAATAATTAAATTTTTAAAATGATCAGACACCCTTCATCTTCCTTGGGAGGAGGGGAGGGAGTATGCTACCAATAATAGGCATTATTTAAATCAACAATTAGTTGCTAAAGTTTAGTTTATTGAGCTAATATAAATATAAACAATGGGGATCATTATTATTTTCTAAGCCAATCTTTAAACAGGACTGGGGAGATCAATAATCCTAGTGATCCATGAGAAAAAACTTGAGTAAGTCATTCCTATTAAAAATAGTGGAAGCTCTGCTTGGAAATCCTCACGGGGGGGGAAAGGAAAGCTGCCTTGCTGAAACACTGCTGAGGCAGGTTTGTGTGGAAATCAATATTTTTTCTTTTGTAGACTTCTTTCAAGTACTGGGAAGGACAGATAGTTGCCAGGGAAATCTCACCCTCTTTCAGACTTTCCTCCCCTGGCTAGGAGTGCTTCCAGACAGGGACTTGTAATCATTCAGATATCACTAATGTTAATATCAATCAGATATCACTAACAAGTTGTTAGCAACAGGTTTTTTTATTGCATTTTCTGTGGAAAGGTTTGGATTAAGTTTGGATTAAACAGGAAAAAACTAGTATTTTGATGCGAACAATGTCCTTTGGATGCCACAAAAAATTGCAAGCATTAAGGGCAGTCATTCCACAATAAATACCTGTCTGGAAGCACCTGATGCCAGGAAAACACTATAAATCCAAACCACTTCAATGCAGGTGTGCACAAGCATCCTGCTGCTTATCCAAAAATGAGTCAACTTTCTCCTAGAATTCCAAGCAAATGCATGAAAAGGTTTGAGGGATTTCCAAGCATTCAGCTCAAGCACTTGCAAAAACTTACACTCAGTCATTGCAAACCACCTGCTGCTGCCTCCCACCTCCAGAATTCAGAAACTAGGTGCTGCAGCTTAGGACAGGGGAAGTCAGTGGCTTCCAAAAGCCTAGTTGAGCATCTTTTCCTGTATATCATTTCTACTGGGGATTGTGGGAGACTGGCAGTCCCAGTCTCTAATGGGAAAAGATGCTCAGTTGGGGCCTGGGGAGCAACTGCTGCTTCTCCCTTTCTGAACCCTAAAGTATGTCTCAGGCCCATGAGGAAGAGCAAGAAGATGGCTCACAGAAGAAGGAAGTGGCACTTGCCTCAGTTCTGTTTGTGAGCATAAAAGTTAGCTGTGAGGATCACTGACTGAATGCTCATGGCATCCCACATTTCAAGGATGCTTATTTTTCATGGCTGTATACAAAGGAATCAGAGCAACCGAGACAAATTCTTCAAAAGCTTGGCAGAACAGATCAGTTTTCACCATGCAGTGGAATTCCATCAGTGTTGTGGCCATCGATGCCTCTAATGAGGGAAGTTCACTTGGTGTTATCAACTATATTTCATCAGAGCTGAAACAGCTCTGTTGGTTCCTAGTTTGTTTCCATGCACAATTCAAAGTACTGCTGTATCTTAAGCCTATATAGCTTTCCACCTGTCTAAAGAAGTACTTCCTCTAGCATAAACCTTCATTAAGATCAGCCAAAGACAGTTGTCTCCACCTTGACAGGTTAATTAGATTGTGGCTGTCACGGACAGAGCTTTTTCTGTTATGGCACCCTGGATGTGGAATGCCCTCTACACACATTCCTAGCACCTTCTTTCACCGTCTATGAAGTTGTCCCAGGCTCAGAAAATGTTGTTCATGGCCCTGGAAGACAGACACATGCCATAAAGACCCATCTAGTATGGCTTACTGTTCATATATATATATATGGCTTACTGTTACACACACACACACACACACACACACACAGAGAGAGAGAGAGAGAGAGAGAGAGAGAGAGGCAAAAAACCTTGTGGTTTAAGAACGTACCTATAGCCCACAGATCTTTCTATCAAAGTTTAAAAAGCAGGGAAATTGGGCAGCTATAGTGAATGCACCAGGGGAGCAGGAGACCTGAACTCCTCTCTGAGATATTGGAATGCCCTACAAATTTGTCAAAATGCAAACACAATTTGGGTTGGTCTTTCACAGTCCAATCCACTTCCTGTGTAGCTTTGAAGAATTTGGTAACATGTGCCTCTGAGCATATGGTGAGTGGTGGCAACACCTGCCATCTCCAAAGACAGAGAATTATATTTTTGTATGTTTGTTGGTGTTCTTACTTTGCTTCTTTCCTGTGTTACTAATGTTTCTACAGAGAATCGAAACTAGAAAATTTTATTTCCCTCATTATTCATCCTAGAAATCTGTCAAATTTATTTTTATTAATTTCAAAGCCTTTTTATTGGTCAATGTCATATTATGGTGAAGGCAGCCTTTTGTGTTTCAAATTGGAGGTTATGTTCTATTTCTGTATTGGGTGCATTAACAGTTGAATCTGAAACTGCAGTTTGATGTAAAATCAGACTGATTACAATATGTTGCTACTTAAGCAATGACTAGCTGTTGGAAGAAACAAACTTAGCCTGCCCAAGATATATGTTTTCAGCCAGCTATGTTTAAACCACTTCATTTAAGGCAAGGTGGGCACGGTCAATTAAAAACATAAAGCACACCTAGCAGCTTGTTAGAATATATTTCTCCTCCCACTGTTTTATCTTGTGCTAACTGAGACACTCCTGATGTCCACTAGAGACTATTCCGCAGAATAGTCAGTGCCGTTATTCCAAAATTATTTTTGGAGTTTTTTTAGTGTAAATTTTGCAAAGTGTTGCTGTACTTCACATAGTCACAGAAATAGATACAAAAGAAAATGATTTCCTATAGGAAACTTCACTAAAATTGCAAAGTAAATCAGACATATTTAAAGTGACCATCTGAACTATATCAACTGTCTTAATAATGTTGCTTCCTCCCTGCTAAAACAAGATCAGCACAGCACATGTCTTCTTTCTATTATTTGGGCTGATTGCAGGTGTTGCCACCACTCACCATATGCCCAGAGGCACATGTTACCAAATTCTTCAAAGCTACACAGGAAGTGGATTGGACTGTGAAAGACCAACCCAAATTGTGTTTGCATTTTGACCAATTTGTAGGACAGTACAATATCAGAGAGGAGGTGAGGTCTCCTGCTCCCCTGGCGCATTCACTATAGCTGCCCAATTTCCCTGCTTTTTAAAGTTTGATAGAAATATCTGTGGGCTATAGGTACGTTCTTAAACCACAAGGTTTTTTGCCTATTAGTGAATTTCCCTGCTTTTTAATCTGGGAGGTAAGAAATGGGATCCTGTGCAAGTTTGCTGAGAACGGATTGATCATGAGTTCAGTGGGATTTACTCCCCTACAATCATGCTTAGGATAGGTGAAACTGACCACAGGGGATGGGGAGGGGGGAGGAGGAAGAGGGGAGGACTGGGATGGGAGCAGGCAGGAGGGGGAGGGGAGAAGGACAAGTTTGATCATTTGCATGTTTATTGAGTTCAGTGCGATTTACTCCCATGCAATCACGCTTAGGATAGGTAAAACTGACTGGGGGGAGGGACGGAGGGCTGGAGTGGGCAGGGGAGGAGGAAGAAGGAAGAGGGGGGAGGAGGAAGGGAGAGGAGAGGGGAAGGAGGGGAAAAGCAGGTCTGATCATTTGCATGCTTATTGAGTTCAATGGTGTTTACTTCCGTGCAATCATGCTTAAGATAGATAAAACTGACCATGGGGAGGAGGAAGGGGAGGGGAAGGAGGGGGAAGGCGAAGGAGGGGATTGGAAGGGAATGGGGAGAGAGGGACAAAGGAAGGGGAAGGGGCAAGAGGGAGGGGATAGGAGGGAGGAGAAGGGAGGGTGGGTTTGAACAGTTGCATACTTTTTGAGTTCAGTGGGATTTATTACTGTGCAATCATGTTTGAAAATGGAAATCGAGTGCCTTCAAGTCGACCGGACTAATGGCGACTCTTTGAATAGGGTTTTCATGATAAATGGTATTCAGAAGTGGTTGTACCATTGCCTTCCTCTGAGGCTGAGAGGCAGTGACTGGCCCAAGGTCACCCAGTCATCTTCATGGGTGTGTGGGGATTCGAACTCTGGTCTCCCAGGTCGTAGTCCAACACTGATCCAGGGAAGGGGCAGGGAGGGGAGGTGGAGGGGAGAATATTGGGTGGGTGGGCACTGGGTAGAGGGGAAAACCCTTTCCTTTCCAAAAGGAAAACATTGTGAACAATATCATTGCTTTTCAGCATTTCCCTCACCTTTTTATTCTACAGCGGGCACATGTAGCCTCCCACCCAAATTTAAACCAAAACTGTCCCTGGCCACATCCACACCAAGCCTTTATTTCACTTTGGACAGTCATGGCTTCTCTCAGAGAATCCTGGGAAGTGTAGATAGTGAAGTTTGGTGAGAGTTGCTAGGAGATGCCCTGTTCCCCTCACAGACCTTCAATCAGAGTGGCTGACTGGTAAACCAGTCTGGCCACTGGAGCTCTCTCAGTGGAACAGGAGTCTCCTCTCAGCACCCTTCAGAAACTACACTTCCCAGGATTCTCTGAGGGAAGCCATGACTGTCTCAAGTGAAATCAAGTCTGGTGTGGGTGTGGCCCCCTGATTAGGGAAGCCAAACAGCTATGAGTCTTGCTTTTAGAACACTGATAGTTGGTTCTTACTGAGCATGCCCGACATTATCATAGGGTTTCAGCCAAAATTTCTTAAATTAATTAAAAATCAGCCAGACATTTTTTAAACTTTTAAACTGCAGAAGATGAAGGTCAGAGTATGGGGCAAGGTCAGTATTAGGATTACAGGTACTCTGTGAACATGGCTGATTTTTAATTAATTTCAACAGATTATGAGAACTTTGACAAAAAAGTCCAAAAGGGCTCTGGGGGTTTTTACCTCTCTTTTTAGACTTTGAACTCTCTATTCTCTCTGACTGTTTTGTGTATCGCCATGAAAATTTAGACGGTTGTTAAGCAAGCGTTTCTGAGTTCAGGACTATAAGTTTTGTAAGATTTTGTTTTGAAATGAGCTTATGGGAAGCATCAGAATGGCATGGGAGGTATTTTCAATTTAACATTGCGGAATGTGAAAAATCCACGCTGGCTATAGTATACAGCCACTCTCGTGGCTGTATAATAATGCAAGTTTCCAAGTAGTTGATCCTACTAACAAATTACCATCTTCAGATTTTTAATTGCATTGCCATCCATTTTCCCACCCAGGGTTTCCCTCCCCTTTCTCTTGCTGTCCCACAAGCAGTTTTGGCAGGGGTCATTCCCTGTGATAAAATAATAATGAGAAGCCCTTAAGAAAACAAAGCAAAAAAAATCATTTTCAAAGCTCCTTAGGCACCCGGAGAAGAATGACTTTACGTCTTGTGTTCTAAAATGCTACTGTTGGGGTGGGGGGAGGTGGAAAGAGCACCATCCTGCTGCTGCTCCTGATGCTGTTCTCTTGAAGCAGCCAAAAAAACAAAGTACAAGCACACAACACACACATGCAGAGCACCTACTGTGTCACAATGTGCTTTCCAGTTCCTAACATCGGTAAGCTCCAGCAGCAATGCCAGGAAACTATTTACTGGAGGAAATAACTGTGATAAGAGGCTAAAAATAGTCTGGCTGTTGTGGGGGGGTTGGGATGGAACACATTTCGTTGAAAGGTATGTTGAAATGAAAGGAAATGAAGCTGTTAAAAAGATAGCAACACACACAGGGGAAACATATTCCTGCAGTTACAGCAGGGCTTGGAAAGCTATGGCCCTCCAGATGTTGCTGGACTGCAGCTCCCATCATCCTTGACAGTTGGCCACTGTAGTTGGAACTGATGGGAGTTAGAACCCATCCTGGAGAGCCACAGATTCCTTAGACCTGGATTAAAGCAAAAGGTCTGGCAAAATCGATGCAATATTTTCTGTTGATTTGGTTCTCTCCTACTCCACTTTGCTGAATATTTGGGTTCAAGGCTGATACAACCACTAAGCATGTTGGCTGACCTTGACAGAGAGGGGGAAGGTAATTTTTTTCCTACCATGCCAGCAGAAATACTCAGAAGAAAAGAAAAAAATGGTGAGATACATAGACAACACAGTATAATTTGTGCCTCAAGGTCACTGTCATCCTTCCTACCTTCCTAGAACTTTGAGGGTGGGGAATCTCTTTACAGCTAAAAAACATAGATCTAATGGGCTAGTTATACAAATTGCTTACCTTGATCCAGTCACTAGTTAAAGTCTCCTATTCAGCAATGCAAATAAAACTCCAGTTTAAATACTCTGCTCTCAATAATCACACTTATATTGATGGATAAAGACAAACAATTATATTAATTATCCTTACACCCTACCTTTCCTCCAAAGATATCAGTGTACATGGTTCTTCCTTCCTATCATATCCTCACAACAACCCTGTGAGGTAGATTAGGCTGAGAGATAGTGACTGGCTCATCATCTGCCAAGGAGCTTCATGAATTAGTGGGCATTCAAACCTGGTCTTCCAAATCATAGTCTGGCACTCTAACCATGATGGAAAGATTATTCTGTTCTGCTACAAGAATTTCCTAATAGGCTAAACCCATTGACGAGACTCCCTGTGAATGTATATGTCAATAACAGATGCCACAGGTGGGAGACCATCCACACTCTTCAGGCAGAAGACAGTAGGAGAGCCTTGCAGTATCTTCCACCACAATAAACTCCTAACAGCCAGTTCCAACACTGATGTTTTACATGTAAAATGCTTTCTCAGACTGCCATGCACACAAGTTTTTCAAAGACTATGTTATGCATTTAAATTGCTGAATAGATCTAGTTTTCAGGATGATCTTTGTACAAGCTACAAAGTCACACAGTTGGATGAAATATTTTCAGATGTGTTATGCTGCCACAGGGATTGTTCCCCAAAGCTTCCAGTAAGTGGATGCCAAACATTATGCTGGAACTGGCTCTTTTGCCTAAGCAAGTCAACGGAAACTGAAGGGTCATTTTTCAGAGACATCCATGGTGCAGTCATACAAACTCCTCCTTCTCATGAGAGGTTTGCAGCACCTTCTCCCACTGTAATTCCTGCCTGTAAACTCCTCCTGCCCACAAACATAGCTGAATTGGAAGCAGCAGCACTGATATGCTAGTTCAGCATACAAAATGCTTTCAAATGAGCCTTCTGAGGCCTATACATCTATGCAGGACTGTCTCACTGTCAGCTCTGAATGTTTACATGAGTACTTTACACAAGTCCTCCACATGCTCTTGAACTGGATTGGCTCTAATTGGATTTATCTATAAATAATCTGGAAAGGTATGTACTACTTGATGAGACAGCAATATATGGGACCCAATACAGTAAGATTTAAACAGTACTCTCTGACATCTGAATCAGTGCATTGAATATCTTCCATAATCACCTTAAATCCTCTGTGCCCACCACAATCATGACTGAGAACCAAAAAGCTACCTTAGGTGTGGCCAAAGGCATGCCTCATTGCAAATTGCCTTTAGCCCCCCTCTCCTTCCAGGTTCACTAATGTAAAAAAGAAACACATGCATTGGAGTTAAACTGTCAGTTTTTCTGATTTTTGGGAGGAGGAAGAACAGATCGAAATTTTTGACTCTCTTTCTGCCATTCTAGAATCTAGACTATAATGACAAAACTGCAGCATCTATAAGATTGTACTTTCTAGGTTCCTGGTGCTGGTGTGTACTTAATCAGTGCCAAATCTTATATTCAGTAAACAATTCTGTTCTGCTAAACAGCGTCTGCAAAGATTTTTTTATTTTTTCGGACTGCGCTGGAAACAGCACAGAGGCAATTAGCCTCTGCTGCTTCCAGAAAATTAAATAGAAAGCTGACATCACATCAATGTGACAAATCCAGCAAATGTAAGGAAATACACACTAAAAGCTGCTACTCAGTCCATCATTCAAGCGCTTATATATAAAAATATGTATTCTAGCCCCAGATCAGTTCTGTGCTGTGCATGTCAACTGAAAAGGTGTTTTCTTGACATTCTCTTAAACTGGGAATTTTGTTTCTGTTATAGTTTTCTTGTACCAGCGTCCCAATTACTCTAGCACCAAGGTCTTACAAATGGACACATGGACAGGCCAGCACTAACAACCCATTTCAAACACCCCATCCTGTGTGGAGAGCAGAAAGGAGAACCAAATCTGTTGCTTTGAAACTGCATAGAAAACATATGCTTTTTTTGGCACCATATATCAAAAGAGAGTATCATAAACTGTAACTGATGTCACTCATTATATTAGTCCAATATGGAAGGGGGTTCAAAAGCGGCTGCTTGGGCATTTTTGACCAACTCTATATCTCATTTATTCCTAGTGCGTTTCTTACAGTCAAGTGTTTTTCTCCCAGCGTGTTACTTCCCAGTATAGAAAACCAATGCTAAGCTTTAATAGAATATTTGGCATTCACATTAAAGTAAATTCCCAACCCCACAATAAGATTCCTTCATTTTCAAGTCATTCTGTAATTCATAAAACTGCCTCATTATATCTCCTGCAACAGTTTTCCAAGTTGCCCACTTCTTCTACTCATAGGGTAATTACAATATTGCAAATTTAGTAATAATATTTAGTTACTACAAATGCATCATCCTGACTAAATCTTTCATGGGGAACTGTGTGGTCAAACACTGGGAGAGGAGGACAAAAATCTTCAACTTTGCATCCTGTAGAACAAAACTTTCCCTACAGATTATACCTAAATAATTAGTTATGGAATCATTAATTAAAAAGAAAGCAGCTCCTTCCAGCATGCAGGTAAAATGATATATCCACAGGATGGTTCACAACACTTTCATATGCATCACCTATAGAACTTGAACAAAAACAATTCAACAATCCAGGTTGACATTGCAGTCATTTGGAGTTTGTTTCAGTTCTCTGCTGCTTGACATCTGGAAACATTCTTTTACTAATGTGTTTCTTAGCAAGCAGAGAGAAATACAAGGGTAGATGCTTGAAGGTTTTGCAGTATAACTCCTGTATATGCTTGGAAACAAGCTTGCGCTGTTCAGGACCCCAGCATGGGGACAACAATACACAACTGTCTGATTTTATGACATTCAGTTACCTTTGTCTATATGGGCTACTTACAAAATGAATATCCAGTGGGAAAACAGAACAGATTTAAGTGTTCAGTACCAGGTCATGTCACCATAAGTTAGGCAGCTGCTCATCATTTCACAAGCTAATATGACAATATACATTTCAGCCCTACCTGCTATATGCAAATACAGATGTAGCAGTGTATGCTCTTAGAGCAGATGAATGTAATTAGCAGCAAGTAATCTCAAACCATGGGATAATCCATTTTCAGTGTAACTCTGGCTCCATTCAATTTTTTCTTTCTTTTATTGGCTCATGTAAACAGCAATCTGGGAGGTTGCCTAACTCCATGACTCTAGCTCATAACTGTCACAGCTGAGCTGTTGAGAATTATTTTCTGTTAACAGCAATTTCTGCCTATTAATTAAATGTGTTCCTGCCTCTGCCAGTACTTTGGAACACAGAATGCATAATGAAGTGCAATATATCTAAGAAATAGAAACCAACTAGCATCTTCCAGCAGTTTTTAATGCTTCCGTTTTTTAAAAAATTGCAAGAATTGACCTTTGTTTTTATTGTATTTTAATATTTTTATTGTACAGTGGTTTTTGTTTTTTAACTTGTTGCAAACCACTTTGATGTTTTTAACGAAATAGCAGTATACAAATGATAGATAGATAGATAGATAGATAGATAGATAGATAGATAGATAGATAGATAGATAGATAGATAGATAGATAGATAGATAGATAGATAGATAGATAGATAGATAGATAGATAGATAGATAGATAGATAGATAGATAGATCAATCGATCCTTTGGAAGAGCAAAGGAGATTTCTTGCTGTTCAGCAGCTCTTCACTAACCTGACGAGTCTTTACCATTTTCCTTTGCTGAGCAAGTCATCCAGGGCAGAGACTGACCAAGTGCAATTCTACCCTGACAATCCAAGACTGAGAAAAGAGGCACTATTGAGTTGAGAGGTGGTTGGTATTTTAGGGGATGTGGACCTACATGCAGTGGCTTCCCCATGGCTCAAAGTTTTTCTCAAGAGACCTGTATCAAAGTTTCCCTTTTGCATCAGTTAGCCAATGGGAATGTTTGATACAAATGTGCTCTCATTGGTCCGAGTGTTATGAGATAGCAACTCTTCAGTCAGATTAGCCTTCTATGGTTTTCCTCCAGTGAATCCTTAGAACTGTAGTGTCATAGCGGTCCCAGTGTTTTCAGAACACTCAGGATCCATGACACTCCACATGAAAAGCACAAGAATTCCAGCACTTCCTTCTTTTTAAAAGGTCAGCCTGATAAACCAGTGTGGTTCTTTGCCCCAAGTAATTCTTGGAATATTCCTTAAATCTAAATCAGGACTTTTTTTAAATTATGGATATAAATGTTTATTAAATTGCAGTGATATTTTTATGACTGAACACTACAGTCATGTATGAGATATAAACATAAATAATAAAGCCCCACATTTATGCTGACTAATTTTAATGTATTTGAAAGTTACTTTAACATGTCTTTTTGTTTCCTTGAGCACAAGAATATGGGATTTGATACCATATTCATTTTTCTGTGTGCTATAATTCTGGAGGTCAGAGTTCCAAAAGTGGCACCATATGATTCCTTGCAACTCTAAAGCATTGTGGGAATTTGGGGGGAAGACTATTCAGTGAGGACAACTTACTGTCAAAAACCATCCATCAAAGGTAAATTTTGACAGTGACACAAAATTACTAAATTTGCTGTTTGGTGGGCCAACTAATATTAAAGAGTAGAAATGAACCTGAGGAGTTTGCTTATTTATTTATTACATTTATATCCCATATTTCCTCCAATGAGGTCTAGGCCAGAGTACATTTTGTCCTCTCAACAACCCTGTGACATAGATTAGGTTGAGAGGTAATGACTAGTCCAAGGACATCCATTGACAGCTGCATTTGAACTTAGAGCTTCTCAATCATAGGCTGACATTTCTTGCTAAAAGCAACAAAAAAGCTTTCTTCAGGTAATACATAGTAAAAGACAAGAGAAAATAAATGGTGGCTCAGCGACTCAGTGAGGATGGGAAAATGATAACAGATGACAAAGAAAAGGCAGAAGTACTCAATTCTTACTTTGGCTCAATCTTCTCCCAAAAGACGGAGACCCTCCTAGGAAATGCAAAATACAAGTTGAAGGGCATGATTGCAGGTTGAGATTAATAGACAAATGGTCAAAGAATACCTAATTACTTTGAACAAGTTCAAATCTCTAGGGCCCAATGAACTGCATCCTAGAGTAATGAAAGAACTGGCTACAACACTCTCAGAACCACTTGCTTATTAACTTTGCAAAATCATGCCAGATGACTGGGGGAGGGCTAATGTTGTCCCTGTTTTCAAAAAGGGCAAAAAGGAGGAATCTGGGAACTACAGACCAGTCAACCTGACATCGATCCCTGGGAAAATTCTGGAACAGATTATAAAGCAGTCCATCTGTAAACACCTTGAAAATAATACAGTGATTACTAGAATCCAACATGGATTTGTCAAGAACAAATCCTGCCAGACTAATTTCTCCTTTTTTTATTGGGTAACCTCCCTGGTAGACTGGGAATGCTGTGGATCTGCTGTGGATAATATGTCTTGACTTTAGCAAAACATTTGACAAAGTGTCCCATGGTATTCTGATAAGTGGGTTAGCTAAATGTGGGCAGGATGGAATAACTATCACTTGGATCCACAGTTGGCTACAGAATTGTACTCAAAGAGTGCTTATTAATGGTTCCTTCTCAAAGTGGGGGGAGGTAACAAGTGGGACACTGCAGGGCTCAATCCTGGGCCTGGTGCTCATCAACATTTTTATTAACGACTTGCATGAGAAGGTGCAGGGAATGCTTATCAAATCTGCAAATAATTCAAAATTGGGAGGGATAGCTAATGCCCTGGAAGACAGAAACAAAATTCAAAGGGATTTTGATAGGCTGGAGCATTGGACACTTTCAGAGGAGAGTAACAAGGATGATCAGGGGACTGGAAACAAAGACCTGTGAGGAGATACTGAAATAACTGGACATATTTAGCCTTGAGAAGAAAAGACTGATGGGAGATATGATAGCACTCCTCAAGTACTTGAAAGGTGGTCACACAGAGGAGAGCCAGGATCTCTTTTCAGTCATCCAGAGTGCAGGACACAGAGTAATGGACTCAAATTACAGGAAGCCAGATTTCAGTTGAATATCAGGAAAAACTTCCTAACTGTTAGAGCAGTACAACAATAGAACCAATTACCTAGGGAGATGGTGGGCTCTCCAACACTGGAGGTATTCAAGGGGCAGCTGGACAGCCATTTGTCAGGTATGCTTTAACTTGGATTCCTTGATAGACTCCTTCCAACTGTACTACTCTATGATTCTATCCCATAAGGGGTGGGGTTAAGATGTCTAGTCTTTGTAAAGTGTCCAGATCAAGATGATACAAGTGTGTTATTGTCTAGCAGCATTTACTAGAGCAGCCTTTCCCAACCAGTGTGCCTCCAGATGTTGTTGGACCACAACTCCCATCAGCCTCAGCCAGCATTGCCAATGGTCAGGAAAGATGGGAATTGTGGTCCAACAACATCTGGAGGCACACTGGTTGTAGGGTTGCCAGGTTCCTGGCCTGAGACTGATCCTGTATCTTTAGGAGAAGAGAAAGTCAGCCAAGTGCAGGTTTTCTTGCAACCCTGTAATGAGAAAAACCACAAAGTGGCATTCTTCCTTCCCCCTGCACAATTTTTAAAGATACAGAACACCTCTTGGTTACCAGGCCCGGCCTCCAAGAGGTCTTCTGTATCTTTAAAAGTTGGGGAGGGGGGAGGGAGAATTCCACCTTGTGGTTTTTCCCATTACAGAGTTGCAAGAACACCTGCGCTTGGCTGACTTCCTCTTCTCCTAAAGATACAGGATCAGTGTTAGGCCAGGAACCTGGCAATCCTATAATGCTGCTGGTTGCAAACAAAGGCAGACACACAGGCTGGTTGCTGGGGCCCCTTTAAGGAGCCACACCTCAGCTCCCAGCTGCTATGAAATGAGGTAGTGAACTACAGCTGTATTGCTATGGCAATGGGAGCAGGTCTCTGCCCCACTGTCTCACAAGAACAAGATTGACCCTCATAAGATTGTACTCCCTGTAGCAGCGTATGTGGCATACAGTACTGGATAACCAAGTCAAGACAGGAAGAAGAGGACCTGAATGAGCTCCAAAACCCTCCAATTATTATTATTATTATTATTATTATTATTATTATTATTATTATTATTATTATTATGGTGGTGGTGGTGGTGGTTAAATAATAATTTATCATCATTATCATCAAATAATGTTTTTTGAAAATTTTATTCTATATATAAGAATATAACAAAAAAATGAGCAAAAAGGGAAACTGCAATTGAGATAAACAACCAATATAGACACTAACATGTTGGGAATCACAGCATCAGCCATTTATAGCAGAGGATAGACACATTCAGTGAAAATCAAGATGTAATTATTCTCATAAGATGCAGCTGATCTCCTTAAAAATAAAACCATAAAATATCTCTTTTAACAGATCAGGAGGGAGTTAGATATTAAGATAACCATATTGATCTAGTTACGGTTAACAAATTATCATTAAGGCCTTGCACAGATGTATAATCCATGAAATCCCACCAAGTAATTATTATTATTATTATTAATTGAATTTATATCCTGCCCTTCCACACAAAGGAGCCCAGCTGGAGGGAGGCACATGTCTGAGATCACAGCAAGAAGTGAGGCCATCATGGTTCTGACAGCCTTGGCAGATGCAGGATCCCTCAAGATGCTCCAGCCAGGAAAAGGCACCACAAAAATAAATGAGTATGGCTTCGATCTTCCGCTAATGGACCTGAACTCAGTAGAACTTCATTCTGGATGGACACATAAGAACATAAGAAGAGCCTGCTGGATCAGGCCAGTGGCCCATCTAGTCCAGCATCCTGTTCTCACAGTGGCCAACCAGGTGCCTGGGGGAAGCCCGCAAGCAGGACCCGTGTGCAAGAACACTCTCCCCTCCTGAGGCTTCCGGCAACTGGTTTTCAGAAGCATGCTGCCTCTGACTAGGGTGGCACAGCACAGCCATCACGGCTAGTAGCCATGGATACCCCCGTCCTCCATGAATTTGTCTAATCTTCTTTTAAAGCCATCCAAGCTGGTGGCCATTACTGCATCTTGTGGGAGCAAATTCCATAGTTTAACTGTGCGCTGAGTAAAGAAGTACTTCCTTTTGTCTGTCCTGAATCTTCCAATATTCAGCTTCTTTGAATGTCCCTGAGTTCTTGTATTATGAGAGGAGAAGAACTTTTCTCTATCCACTTTCTCAATGCCATGCATAATTTTATACACTTCTATCATGTCTCCTCTGATCCGCCTTTTCTCTAAACTAAAAAGACCCAAATGCTGCAACCTTTCCTCGTAAGGGAGTCGCTCCATCCCCTTGATCAATCATACTGGTTGCCCTCTTCTGAACCTTTTCCAACTCTATAATATCCTTTTTGAGATGAGGCGACCAGAACTGTACACAGTATTCCAAATGCGGCCGCACCATAGATTTATACAACAGCATTATGATATCGGCTGTTTTATTTTCAATACCTTTCCTAATTATTGCTAGCATGGAATTTGCCTTTTTCACAGCTGCCGCACACTGGGTCGACATTTTCATCGTGCTGTCCACTACAACCCCGAGGTCTCTCTCCTGGTCGGTCACCGCCAGTTCAGACCCCATGAGCATATATGTGAAATTCAGATTTTTTGCTCCAATATGCATAATTTTACACTTGTTTATATTGAATTGCATTTGCCATTTTTCCGCCCATTCACTCAGTTTGGAGAGGTCTTTTTGGAGCTCTTCGCAATCCCTTTTTGTTTTAACAACCCTGAACAATTTAGTGTCGTCAGCAAACTTGGCCACTTCACTGCTCACTCCTAATTCTAGGTCATTAATGAACAAGTTGAAAAGTACAGGTCCCAATACCGATCCTTGAGGGACTCCACTTTCTACAGCCCTCCATTGGGAGAACTGTCCGTTTATTCCTACTCTCTGCTTTCTGCTTCTTAACCAATTCCTTATCCACAAGAGGACCTCTCCTCTTATTCCATGACTGCTAAGCTTCCTCAGAAGCCTTTGGTGAGGTACCTTGTCAAACGCTTTTTGAAAGTCTAAGTACACTATGTCCACTGGATCACCTCTATCTATATGCTTGTTGACACTCTCAAAGAATTCTAATAGGTTACTGAGACAGGACTTTCCCTTGCAGAAGCCATGCTGGCTCTGCTTCAGCAAGGCTTGTTCTTCTATGTGCTTGGTTAATCTAGCTTTAATAATACTTTCTACCAGTTTTCCAGGGACAGAAGTTAAGCTAACTGGCCTGTAATTTCCGGGATCCCCTCTGGATCCCTTTTTGAAGATTGGTGTTACATTTCCAGTCCTCAGGCACGGAGGAGGACCCGAGGGACAAGTTACATATTTTAGTTAGCAGATCAGCAATTTCACCTTTGAGTTCTTTGAGAACTCTCGGGTGGATGCCATCCGGGCCCGGCGATTTGTCAGTTTTTATATTGTCCATTAAGCTTAGAACTTCCTCTCTCGTTACCACTATTTGTCTCAGTTCCTCAGAATCCCTTCCTGCAAATGTTAGTTCAGGTTCAGGGATCTGCCCTATATCTTCCACTGTGAAGACAGATGCAAAGAATTCATTTAGCTTCTCTGCAATCTCCTTATCGTTCTTTAGTACACCTTTGACTCCCTTATCATCCAAGGGTCCAATCGTCTCCCTAGATGGTCTCCTGCTTTGAATGTATTTATAGAATTTTTTGTTGTTGGTTTTTATGTTCTTAGCAATGTGCTCCTCAAATTCTTTTTTAGCATCCCTTATTGTCTTCTTGCATTTTTTTTGCCAGAGTTTGTGTTCTTTTTTATTTTCTTCATTTGGACAAGACTTCCATTTTCTGAAGGAAGACTTTTTGCCTCTAAGAGCTTCCTTGACTTTGCTCGTTAACCATGCTGGCATCTTCTTGGCCCTGGCGGTACCTTTTCTGATCTGCGGTATGCACTCCAGTTGAGCTTCTAATATAGTGTTTTTAAACAACTTCCAAGCATTTTCGAGTGATGTGACCCTCTGGACTTTGTTTTTCAGCTTTCTTTTTACCAATCTCCTCATTTTTGTGAAGTTTCCTCTTTTGAAGTCAAATGTGACCGTGTTGGATTTTCTTGGCAATTGGCCAGTTACATGTATGTTTAATTTAATAGCACTGTGGTCACTGCTCCCAATCGGTTCAACAACACTTACATCTCGCACCATGTCCCGGTCCCCACTGAGGATTAAGTCTAGGGTTGCCGTCCCTCTGGTCGGTTCCATGACCAACTGATCTAGGGAATAGTCATTTAGAATATCTAGAAACTTTGCTTCTTTGTCATGACTGGAACACATATGCAGCCAGTCTATGTCCGGGTAGTTGAAGTCACCCATTACTACCACATTTCCTAGTTTGGATGCTTCCTCAATTTCATATCTCATCTCAAGGTCTCCCTGAGCATTTTGATCAGGGGGACGATAGATCGTTCCCAGTATTAAGTCCCTCCTGGGGCACGGTATCACCACCCACAACGATTCTGTGGAGGAGTCTGCCTCTTTTGGGGTTTCGAGCTTGCTGGATTCAATGCCTTCTTTCACGTATAGAGCGACTCTGCCACCAATACGTCCTTCCCTGTCCTTCCGATATAGTTTATATCCAGGGATAACCGTATCCCACTGGTTTTCTCCATTCCACCAGTTCTCGGTTATGCTCACTGTATCAATGCTCTTCTCTAAGACCAAGCACTCCAGTTCTCCCATCTTGGTTCGGAGGCTCCTAGCATTAGCGTACAGGCACTTGTAAGCAGTGTCTCTCTTCAAGTGTCTTTGGCACTTGTGGTTAGGCCTGTGGTAATTTTGCTCTTCTGAATTTATATCCTGTGCCCCTGCTCTCACAATGCCTACTTCTAGGCCTACCCCTTTTAAAATTTCATCATTTGTTTGGTTTTTATCAAATTGTAATCCAAACAGTAATCCAACCTGGAGTTTACTAGTGTATGACAACAGTGGTCAGGTTATCCCGGTCTGGAAACAGCCGGAGCTGTTCTACCTGCCGGAGCTGGGGAAAGGCACTCCTAGCCCCTGAGGTCACCTGGGCCTCTAGTGACAAAAATGGATCCAGGAGCACCCCCAGACTATGCTCTTTCAGAGGGCGTACAACCCCATCCAAATCAGGAAATTGCCCAATTATCTGAACTCAGGAACCACCAACCCACAGCCACCAGCACACCTCATGTTCATTATTTCACAGGGAACATCCTGGTCAGTCAGACAAAGATAAATGAAAACAATCTCCATTATAAAAACATACATATTCACACTGAGGTACATAAATCTAGATTCATAAAAAGAAAGAAAAAACACCTTTGTATATCCACAGGGCCTCACTGGCACCAAACAGGCAATGCCCTTTGGCTACTGCCCAAGATGACTGACTGCCTTGGACTTCTGCAGCTAAATATTTTCTCGCTGGGCCACACTTCTGAAACAGTTCTGCCTGCAAACAGACTAGCAGACAGGCAAAAACAAGTAGGTGCTCACAGAGTGCAACAGAGGTTGCAAGGGTCCCTCTCAGCACTGCCTTGGGCTTCCGCAGCTAAATATCCTCTGGAATGACACAAAAGGTAGAAAGAGGGCATTTACGTGTACCCTGTGGGTGTCTGCTACACCAGAACTCTTCTTATATCCCACTTAATTTTTGTTTTGTGCTATCCCTGAACCAGTCTTTGTACAATTGCGCATATTCTGTATAGGCAAAAGAACCAAATTCTGCTAATGAAAGTGCAAAAGGAGAACAATGGCCAGGAGGACAGGGAGTTTGAGATGTTAATCCAATCACAGGAATATTCACTAGTAGGCAAAAAACCTTGCGGCTTAAGAATGTACCTATAGCCCACAGCTATATCTATCAAACTTTAAAAAGCAGGGAAATAGGGCAGCTATAGTGAATGCACCAGGGGAGCAGGAGGCCTGCACTCCTCTCTGAGATATTGGACTCACCATATGCTCAGAGGCACATGTTACCAAATTCTTCCAAGCTACACAGCAAGTGGATTGGACTGTGAAAGACCAACCCAAATTGTGTTTGCATTTTGACCAATTTTTAGGGCAGTACAATATCTCAGAGAGGAGTTCAGGTCTCCCGATCCCCTGGTGCATTCACTATAGCTGCCTAGTTTCCCTGCTTTTTAAAGTTTGATAGATATAGCTGTGGGCTATAGGTACGTTCTTAAACCACACGTTTTTTTGCCTACTAGTGAATATTTAATCTGGGAGGTAAGAAATGGGATCCTGTGCAAGTTTGCTGAGAATGGATTGATTTGCATGCTTATTGAGTTCAATGAGATTTACTCCCCTGCAATCATGCTTAGGATAGGTGAAACTGACCACTGAGGATGGGGAGGGGAGGAAAGGCAGAGGGGAGGACTGGGAGGGGAGCAGGCAGGAGGGGGAGGGGTGAAGGAGGTTTGATAATTTGCATGTTTATTGAATTCAGTGCGATTTACTCCTGTGCAATCATGCTTAGTATAGGTAAAACTGACCAGGGGGAGGGAGGGAGGGAGGACTGGACTGGGCAGGGGAGGAGGAACAAGGAAGGGGAGTATGAAGGGACAGAAGAGAGGAAGGAGGGGAAAAGCAAGTCTGATCATTGGCATGCTTATTGAGTTCAATGGTACTTACTCCTATGCAATCTTGGTTAAGATAGGAAAAACTGACCATGGGAGAGGAGTGGGAGGGAGTGGGAAGGGGAAATGGAGGGGAAGGAGGAGATTGGAAGGGGATGGGGATGGGGAGGGAAGGGGCAAGAGGGAGGGGATAGGAGGAAGGAGAAGGAGGGGGGGTTGATCATTTGCATACTTTTTGAGTTCAATCAGAGTTATTTCTATGCAATCATGTTTGAAAATGGAAATGGACTGCCTTCAAGTCGATCCCAACCTATGGCAATCCCTTGAATAGGGTTTTCATGGTAAACGGTGTTCAGAGGTGGTTGTACCATTGCCTTCCTCTGAGGCTGAGAGGCAGTGACTGGCCCAAGGTCACCCAGTGAGCTTCATGGCTGTGTGGGGATTCAAACCCTGGTCTCCCAGGTCATAGTCCAACACTGCCCAGGGAAGGGGCAGGGAGGGGGGGAGGAGATTGGGTGGGTGGGCACTGCGCAGAAGGGAAGCCCCTTTCCTTTCCAAAAGGAAAACATTGTGAACAGTATCATTGCTTTCCTGCGTTTCCCCCACCTTTTTATTCTACAGCAGGCACATGTAGCCTCCCACCCAAATTTAAACCAAAGCTTTCCCTGGCCACATCCGCACCAGGCCTTTATTTCACTTTGGACAGTCATGGTTTCTCTCAAAGAATATTGGAAAGTGTAGTTAGTGAAGGGTGCTGAGAGTTGCTAGGAGACGCCCTGTTCCCCTCACAGACCTTCAATCAGAGTGGCTGACTGTTAAACCAGTCTGGCAGCTGGAGCTCTCTCAGGAGTCTCCTCTCAGCACCCTTCACAAACTTCACTTCCCAGGATTCTCTGACTGTAAGTGAAATCAAAATGTGGTGTGGGTGTGGCCCCCTGATTAGGCAAGCCAAGCAGCTGTGAGACTTTTAGAACACTGCCGGTTGGTCCTTACTGAGCATGCCTGCCCTTATCATTGGCTTCCAAGCAAAATTTCTTAAATTAATTAATTTTTTAAACTTTTAAACTGCAGAAGATGAAGGTCAGAGTATGGGGCAAGGTCAGTATTAGGATTACAGGTACTCTGTGAACATGGCTGATTTTTAATTAATTTCAACAGATTATGAGAACTCTCAGAGAAAAAAGTCCAAAAGGGCTCTGAGATTTTTTTCTCTTTTTAGATTTTGAACTCTGGATTCTCTCTGACTGTTTTGTGTATCACCATGACAATTGAGAGGGTTGTTAAGCAAGCGTTTCTGAGTTCAGAACTATAAGTTTTGTAAGGTTTTGTTTTGAAATGAGCTTATGGGAAGCATCAGAATGGCATGGGGGGTATTTTCAATTTAACATTGCGGAATGTGAAAATTCCACGCTGGCTATAGTATACAGCCGCTCTCGTGGATGTATAATTAATGCAATGCATTTTAATTTTTGTGTGAGAGAGACTGGAATTATCTGGAATGAGGCTGATAAAGAGGAACACAGGGTTGCAAATCATGAAATGTGGTGCAGTCTGGACAATGTCTCAAGATTTTTTTTAAATTAAAGATTGTGTGGGAAACTGCTCCCGTGGAGGCACCTGATGTGAATATAAACGTAGAAAGGTTTGTGCATCTGAGATTAGTCTATCAGCATTCAGTTCTGCTTCATAATTTACTTTCTGCCATCAGTTGTAAGATTGGAACAAGTGACTGTCAGTAGCTTGTGACATAGACAACAGATAGGGCCTCTGGGTCTCACAAATCAATACATCGTGCAGGAAGGGTGGCTTTCTTAAAAAAGCATCCTGTTTTATGCATAAATAAAATCTCTAGGTATCTCATTAGATTCCCAAGAATAGCGCCACTCTCCGAATAAAATGCATTATGTAGTGAAAAACAAACGTTTAAAGCCGTGTTTCTCTTATGCTGATGCAGCACTTGTTGGTACTTAATTTTCCAAGCATTTGGTGCAGTACAGGTGGAAAGATCTGTCAGTTTTGGTTCTCTCAGTTTCTCATTTTTCCAGTCTTAAATTCAGTTCTCCATATTTCTGCAGCAATTTGTGATTTGAAATAAAAAATCCTCCAGCATTTTAGTACAAATTTCTCTTTTGTATGCAGTTTTAACTAATGTACATATTTGTGCTAGCAATTTCTTGTCATATAATGCATTTATGTATGTTATTTTCACTCCTATATTCATTTTTATGCACACTTTTCTCTAACATATGCATTTTGGTAAATGTTGTTTCGTTGGCAAACTACTTTGGAAAATTCAAATGTGTGAAATTTGATAGTGCAGATTTGATAGATTTGGCCTGAAATACAAACTGAATCGAATGTCTCACCCATCCCTAGTAGCGTCCTCAATTTAGCAAAAGAGACAATCCATACAAGAATTCTAAGAGGTGAACTGTTTCTGTTGTGTTCTACAAGCATAACCAGAGCTTGGAAAAGTTACTTTTTGAACTACAACTCCCATCAGCCCCAGCCAGCATGGCCACTGGATTGGGCTGATAGAAGTTGTAGTTCAAAAAAGTAACTTTCCCAAGCTCTGAATAACTTTCTGTTAACAATGTAATCTGAATTATGTCTGCTTAGAAATAAGCCCCAAAAGTAAGGTCAATAAGGCTTACTCTCAGGTATGTGGATACAGGATTGCAGCCTAAAATGGGTCCCTCCTCCAAGAGTCAGCACCCCTGTAACAATGCTTTCTGGCCCACGCTTCCTGCAATGTGTAACTGTTTCATGTCAATTTTTCTGAGAACCTTTACCCTGAAGATGAGGATGGGGAAAATACAGGAAGGCTGGCACAAGACATGGCGCTGACTGAGCCAAGGCAAGACAATGCTATCTCTCCTCTCCCTCTGTCACTCCTCCTCCTCTCCTCTCCCTCCTTCTCTTACTTTTAACATTTTGGTGGTGCTAATGGAGGGGGAAGAGGTGCAGTGCTGTCATATTAATGCCAGCAGTGCATTTAAAATAAGGGGAGGGAGAGAGGAGCAGCTGAGGTTGAGGCAAGTGAGCAGAGGCACTGAGGACACTAATTAATAAATCACTGGCCTCTACTGCAAGAGGCAGTTACCTCATTTTGCCGAATGAGTGAACCAACGCCATCCTAAATATTTAAATCTGTGGATCCACCAGCAATTGTAAAAATGCTGGTGTGCACTGTGTGGCTTTTGGTGCTTCACATCACATGTGTCATGACCCCTGTATCCAGCAGTGATTGGGATACACAGTGAGTTGGTGGCTGCAGGGACACCAGATAGGGAGCTGGGTCAGGATTCAGATAAGGAGATTATTGCACCTGAGGCTGTTGGACTGCAATTCTGAGAGGAACCTCTCAGACCATCAGGGCCTATAGGGCCAGAGCCTGAACTCTCACAGGCACCTTCCCTGAATCTGAAGAACCAGATGACTCCCACCACCCATCAAAAGCAGCACAAAGACTACGCCAAAAGAGAGGCTATAGAATTGAGGAGAAGCGCCTGTCATCAGGCCAGAAGGTTGAAAGACTCTCAAGTTCTCTCAAGGGGGTGGAGCCTGGAGGAAGTAGTCTGAAGCCAGAGGCATAAAAAGCCTTAGTCTGCTCCCAACCTTTGTTGGAACCAGTTGCTCTCTCAGAGCTGTTTGTGATCTAGCAACCTGGGGCCAACCTTGCCTTGCCACTTTCTCTGTGGTATCTGGCATTGGACCAGAACATGACAACATGATAAGGATGAAAAGGGAAATAGTACACAATCTCAAAGCACCCCCTATCTATCTATCTATCTATCTATCTATCTATCTATCTATCTATCTATCTATCTATCTATCTATCTATCTATCTATCTATCTATCTATCTATCTATCTATCTATCTATCTATCCACCTTTTAACATATGGTCCCATGGTGGTTTCAACAATGGAATGTACAATTACAGAAACAGATCCATTACAGTTTAAAACAGGTAAAGCCATTCCAAATGGAACAGAACAGTATGAATTCAGCAAAAGAGGTAGGTCCCATAAAACAAAATGCCTATCTATCTAAGGCTAGGGTAAAGAGTAAAAGGGTAAAAATGACCTGTTGAGTAGAGAATTGGCATTGGATCTCCAATACAAGCAAAAAGAATTGTTCAGGGTAGAACTAGATGTTACAAGGAAAGCATGACTATTTTTTCCCCTCCCAAGGCAAATACAGGGAGGGACATTTGCAGGAATATTTGGGTAGTGGGAGACATTGCTGAACCTTTATCCCATGATTCTCCCATATAAATGTATCCTTTGGCTATTTCAAAACATTTTTATCTAGCAGGACTCTGAAACTAGAAGCTTACCTGGAGGCAAAAACCTGCCTTGGAAGGGAATTTGCAAGGGAAAATCAGTGGACACGGGTAAAGCTAAGCATGAACCATCCATAGCAAGAGCCCCTTGCCATAACATTCATGCTCTCTCTGCAGACACTAATGTGCTGGAAACGGAATGTCTGAAGTAATATGTTTTTCCACTCTCTTTGAATGCCTGTTTCTCAGCCCCTAAGTTTGTATCATACCCTTAGAAGCTCCACATCAGTCGAGTAATATAGGTAGCAGAAATCCAGCCTCTGACACCCATGTAGTTCTTTCCATTTGGTTGCAACCTTTCACAGACAATTTCAATACAGGACTAACACTGAGATGGAACCACACTGCCCCTGTAATGTAAGAATTGAGCTTTGACTCTCTTTGTATTTTATCTTGATTTTGGTGTGATTTACTTCTATATAATTAATCCAGTTGCTTTTGTGTGCATATAGGACTGTGGTTTGCTCCTTATGCACAATCCTATTGCATATGTGGGTATTTTCTGACTCTGAAGAGCAAGAATCTTGTGCAGATCTCCATGTGCTTATCAGTTGACATAGTAGGTCACAGCCAATCCACTTAAAACCGGGCCATTGGTATGAGACACAAAGCAAATAAAAGCATCTTAAAATGTTAACTGAAAGCAGCAGAACTTTACTTGTGTGATAAATGAGAATAGATCCCATATAATGATATATAGCTTTAAAAAAATGTCTCAAAATATTTACTTCTTGGTATCCACATGTAGGAAGCAACTCAAATGCACTGTACACCCAACAGTAAACATTCTGAAGGATTCATAGTTTATGTGTAGAAGTTACATCCAGTTATGATGCCATGCACATACTATTGATTTCATCTGGACTGCTTCATAGCAAGCAGATTGTGCCTTGGAGCCTAAAGCAGTACTCCAATTGATTCCTTCAAGTGTGGCTGTGCTTGTGATTTCATATAGCCAGGATTCATAAACTCAAAACCTCTAAGGAAATAAATGTGAAGAGTGGGCTTCTTTTAACACGTGCCATTTTCATGGTCAATACAAGCAGAAAAGTTTATTCTCCTCCAGAGCTCCAGGTAGACCTTCAGTGCACTTGAAAATAATTCCAATGGTGTCATTTGAACTGGGCCCTATCACTGAATAAAAGAACCTCGTAAGGTTAATTATATGTGCACTTATGAAGGATTCATTTGAAGCAGACAAGTGTAAGAAGGAATATGTTTTCTAATAATGACAGCTTTAGCCATTTGCTGCAGGAGTTATGATATCAAACCAACTTCATATAGATTTATTTATATCTGAGAGCGCATTTCAATTTATGAAGGATTTTTATGACAACATAAACAGGAGAGGAAGGGTTTTTTATATTTAAGGCCTCTGAGAGACTTATATTTTTTATATTGGTTTAAATCCAAAATCCTTTGCATCTGGAGAGCTTAGACAAACTGTACATTATCAATTACTGTTTTCTATCAAATATAATAACACTTAGCATTTAGAAATCTCTTTCTGTCAGTATTTGGCTTGAAATATATTAGGTTAATTAATCCTTATAGCAGTGTTGTGACCCTGGAGCGGTATAATCAAGTACCTATTAGCAATGTTTGGTCTGAGCATGTGAAGGCAGGTAGAATTGGTGAGGGTTTCTAGTTTCTACCCATAATAGAGATCTCACTGTTGTCAAAAAAATAGCTCCGCAAAGCTCCAAATATCGTCACAGGAAATTCCTTGGCTACAGAAAGTAACATGCACATGTGCAGCTATATATCCAGGTCACCAGGGCTTAAACTCATGGTTGACTGAGAGGAATCAGGCTGCTACTTCAGCCCACCAAACAAACAAACAATCTTATGATGGGTTCAGGACTGAACAGAGAAACGTTGGGTCACCTGCTGTACACTAGTCTTGAATCACTTGTGGTAGCTACAGTGTCGTGAATTTAGGATGCTGTTTTCAATCTCTGAGCAGAAGATTGCATTGGAACTGAAGGCCAAGGGAAACAGGTTCTTCAACCTTGGCAATTGTGGAGCACATCAAGGGGATTTTTGAGGAGATTTGGTTCACTGTTTCTAGATCAGCCTTCCTCAATCCAGTGATCTGATGTCCTCCAGATATTGTTGGACCACAACTCCCATTACTCTCAGCCAGGGATGATGAGAGTTGCAGTTCAACAACATCTGGAGGACATTAGGTTGCCCTAGACTATAGCTTCCCTGGGTGATGGGGAAACTAATTCTTGTCTAGCCAGCCTCACCCCATTGTGAGTACTCTTCAACCCCTTCTTGAAGTTGTGAGGAGAGAGGGCTGAAGCTATTCACTGATTTCACGGCTCACTTCAGATTTAACTCAGGGGGGTAAGCTCAAAGCCCTTGCTTCTAATTACTGTGCTATTCCAAGTGTAAGAATATTGAACAGTAATGTTTAACTTAATGTTTCTATATGGCTTCCATTCACTCAGTTGACCCTTTTTTTTTACACAGGGATTATCTCCATGTAAGAAAATGTTTGCATTGCCTAATATACAGAGATCAGCACAAGAGGTGCATTTTGCCACAGGCAGATGGACTAGGCAGTTTCTTCCATATGTGGTGGTGGGAGAGAAGCAACAGGAATTGTCTTAAGTCCCCCGGGAATAAGCTCACATGTATTTTTCAACACATGTGAGAAATACTCTTCCCATCAGATGAGATTTGGTGCCCCCGAATGGCTTAAAGTGGCTCAACCATATTGATTCTTCCTGGTCTTGGTGAGAAAGTTGAAACTGAGCCAATTGGTGTTGGCCTTATTTCTGATTCTAGTGTAACCACATTGATCCAATTGACATGCTCTATAGCTGGGGTGGTTGGGGTCTGTGACAACCTCAGAGTCTTCTGCCTTATACCTATGCCGTTGGGAACCCAAAGCATACTTACTTCTTTGATTGGCAAATTACTGGGACCCCCTGCTGAGCCATCTCACTTGTTTTGTTTACCTTTACATCCCACCTTTCATCCATGGCAGTGTTTTTAAAACCAATCCCTAAAGGCATCTGCATCTGCCTTTCAGTCATGCTTACACACGTGACTTATGAATATGTAATAAGCAGAACCTGTTTCGGTATGAACTGTGTAAGTCCATCTCCTAGAGTCCAAGTGTGGCATAATTCTGTTCTTCATGTATTAATGGAAAGACAAAGGAGAGGTAGAGCTCATGACAGGAGGGCCTATCTCCTCTGCGATGGGCACTTGAGTTGTTCTCCTGCTAGTCTTTCTTTTATACACACTTCTACACCAGAATGTACAGTTCAAAGGGGGAAAGGGTGAATTATAGCACTCATTCAGGCATTATGTTTTATTAGTAGCCAAAAATCAGGTATGAGAGTGATCCTAAACAGTGATCTGTGAGCTGGTTCTTAGTGAGTCCAGACTGAAAAAAATATGTGTGAATAGTAACTCAAAATCTGCTATATTCAAATAGAAATTGTAACTGTGGGAAACACTTGTGCATAAACTCTGCTCTGTAGTTTTATTACAAGAATGTCTTGAATAATGTATGAGTGATTTAAACAGAAATCTCAAACATGACAAATATCTTTTGGAGAACTATAAAGAGGCCCTGTATAATCTCAGACATTTGAACCCTAGATGTGAAATTACAGGCAGTCACTGCTTGCAAGCTAAGGAAGAGAATGTTGCCCGCCACATTCTTGACTGTTGCCTGAAGAAAAGTTCCTGATAACTGTAAGTCTCAATTTGTTTCATATTAGTTCAAAAATAATTACAGATGCTGGTAATTACCTTCCAATTCTGTATGTTGCTGGGCTGCTTGTATTCTTCCTTGACATTTTTTGCATTTTAAGTTAGCATGCAACTAAATGTTACTTTTATGGTATTTTGTGTAATATACAGTATCTGACAGTGCTGAATATTATTCATTTTATTTTTAAGGTTATTACTGTCTATAATGTTGAGCAGTTGGGGAAAAATAAACTGGGGACAGAAAAAAATCATGTTTTTGGGTTCACCGATCCAGCTACAATTTGGGGTTAGAGAGCTAACAAATGAACTCTGTAATTTGTGGCAAAGACGGCTGACAGCATGTGCAGTCAGGCTACAGAGTAAATTGTCATCTAGTAGAGGAGATTTTCAACTTGGATTGGTGCTTTTCTGGTTCACTTAAAACTTTTCCTAGTACTATGCGCCCTGGTGCCCTAAATCTGTTTTGCCTTCTCTGTTTCCATTGCTCTCCTGCTTAAAGCTTGTTTTTTAAAAGAGCTAATGCTGCAAAAAGAGATCCCAGCAGTTTTCACTATTCAAGGGACAAGTTATGAATTCTGACAATTGATGTTTATTTATTTATTACATTTATACCCTGCCTTTCTTTTCATGATTGAAACCCAAGTCTGCTTACATATGGTTCCCAGGCAGTCTCCTATCCAGGCACTAGACCAGACCTGACCCTGCTTAACTTCAGCAAGGAGCTAGCCTTATGTGCCTTCAGACCATAGCCTAGGACCTGGATATCTGTCCATTCTTCTGCAAAAGCTTGGCGGGATTTTTCCAGACCATCTTCCAGGGTGAACATATGTAAAGTGCATTACAGTAATTTAATTAAAAAGTTAGTGGTAGCTGTTCCTCCTTGCTTTTTATTTATCATAGAATAATAGAATAGTAGAGTGGGAAGGGGCCAATAAGGCCATCAGATCCAATTCCCTGCTTAATGTAGGAATCCAGCTTAAGGCATACCCAACAGGTGGCTGTCCAGCTGCCTTTTGAATGCCTCCAGTGTTGGAGAGCCCAACACCTCCCTAGGTAATTGGTTCCATTGAAAAAATCTCCTATTGGCTCCTACGGGAGATTGGTTTTCAAGCTTAATAGGCCCTAGATTATTTGGATCCTCAATATTCAGCCAGCACTTTCTTCCATTTAACATCCTCCTCCATTCCCAGGCCATTAAGTTGTGCCAGTGAAGCCCTGCCCTAGATGCCATGGTTATCCTCAACCAGCAGCCTGACTTTTTTTGTGATGTTCCTGTTCTTTTTAACTCCCTTCTGCTTAGAGCAGTGGTTCCCAAACCCATTCCCCCATGGACCACTTGAAAATTGCTAAGGGTCTTGGTGGACAATGATTTTTCTCCCTGTTATAGCAACTGTAGTGCACAGTGCTAGATATTCTCAATTGTATTTATATCTCTTCTTTTATTTCTTACACTGTATTTTATTGTATTACAATTTGAATTCCATAGAATTCAAAGTGCAAACGTTATTCATAGACATACTGCAGATCACCTGAATGAAGCTTGTAGACCACTGGTGGTCCATGGACCACAGTTTGGGAACCCCTGGCTTAGAGGATCAGGAGGCATAGTCACCCTTTTTTTTGTGAAAGTAAGGGGAGTGAAAACTTTATTTCCTGTTGTGATTTCAGTGATAATATAACAATCAAGAATAAATTGCTTTATCTTTTTGTGTGTGCTTATTCTAATGCTTTGTTTTGATTATTCTGTTACTTTTATTGGGGCAAATAGTGGCAGAAAGACATTTTGTAATGTAGTAAATAATTAATAAATAATATCCCTGCAGTCTTGACCCATGTACCTCTGACCATGCTCTGGGATAAACTTTACTTAGCAGACAACCAATGACTTCTATTTCAAGGCTCCGTCACAATTATTTTAGCTGTTCACATATTCCCAAACGATAATTCTGTACAGTGATTTCCTAAAGATATTTTAACACACACACACACACACACACAGAGAGAGAGAGAGAGAGAGAGAGAGAGAGAGAGAGAGGTTCAAAGAATTAGCACTTCAGACACAATCAAATATAGTATTTATAATGATTATACCCCAAATGCTAAAAAAAGACAGCTTTGTAGTGCAATCCTATACGTGTCTACTTAAAAGACAGTCCCAGTGAGTACGATAGGGCTTACTGCCAGACATATTGGTGTAGACTTGTAGCCTTGGATCAATCTGGCATCTAAGGTCTGTCAGTAGGTAGGTGACAGTAACAGAACAGACAAAAATAGTCTTCTAATGCTTTAAATCAATGTGATAGTGTTTGTGACAATATAAATTAGCCATTTGTATGGTTTGCAAGAATGTGTTCATAAATAAACAGAAGGGGGAATTCTTCCTTTTATCACTAAGCATGTATCATTAAAATGTTTGCTTATTTCTTTGCTATTAATAAAACTTCTTATTTCTTATTTTTATTATTTTGAAACATTTATTTTATTTTATTTTCTTCTCCCTCTTTAAATTTATCTATGTATATATGTTTGATTGTATAAGCTATATGTTGGTACATTGTAACAGGCATTTAAATTGCTACGAAGATTTTGATTTGTACACTTAAGAAGCTGATTTTAAAAAAAGAAGGAATTCAAGAAACACGGTAGACAAATTTTGAGCATCTTGGTTAAGTTTTATTGCATATGGGGTTATGTGAGTGAGTGTGTATGTATATGTATGTGTGTGTGTGTGTGTGTATGCTTATATACGTACTTGGACCACTCTGAAAAGACTGTATAGGAAAACTCAAAGTGGAAAAGACAATTAATAAAAAGGGGCAATTTAACACTAAACTGACTTCTTTATATGCACCAATGTGATTAATGCTCCTTTTTTCCTTTCTTTTGTTGTGTGTTATGTATTGCTTTATACTGTTCGAATATTTGAATGGCGAAGAAGAAATAAAATGTTAAATAAATAAATAAATAAAAATAAAACTTCACAGTGGTGTACAAAAATTTAAAACAACGGTGGGGGTAAAATAGGTACTCGTGACTATCAGTATTCTGAATCTGCTTGGCAGGGTTCATATTTCCCAGTGGTAGACATGTGTTTTAATTTTTCACAAGTTATGTATATTTTGAGAGAATTTTGCACATATGAGCATTCCAACAGGCTCCAAGCACAGGGTTGGGGATGTTGAAAATCCATTATCATGAGAGAAAAAAGTGAAGCAAAACTGAAGATCATGGTTGATGATATTTAATATGCTTACTTTTCCCCCTATATTCATATCATATAATATATATTGTTATTGTTATTGTTGGAAGAGAACAAGCAACATTCTGAAATGGGAGCTGCTGAGATAGACAGATACAGGAAACTCTAGAACTTGTGATGTGCTCTAGAGACTATGTGATGTGCTCTCTCAAAAATTATATGTCCCAGAGTTCTTTAATTTCTGCAGGCATTTATTGCGTACAGACAGGAGAGCTCACCAGCACATGACAGGAGGGATGGACAAGCACTCTAATAAGCACACTACTCAGACATTAACCAATTGTAACTGTGGAAGGGCTGCAGGGCTGCTCCCACCCCCTCCACCTTGACTTTCCCATGCTGAGGAGGCATGCAGTCAGCTGAATGAAATGTCAGTCCTCCTCACAATCAGGGTTCCTGACTGACAGAATGGGGATGGACATGCTGACTGTAACAGCACTCAACCAAATGTGTTTACAATCCCCCTTCAAACCTTTCTGCTTAATGCTGGAAGATCGGGCGGAGGGCTGGTACCCATGTTCCCATCCATGGATACATTTGGCAAATGTCTGAATAAGGCTATTGAGATCCCAGAAACAGAGGGAGCCAGTGCTGCTTACCAGATTTACCACCTTCAGAACATGTGTGAGCAAATGAGTCGCGCTTCCCGTCTCTAGAGTGCATGGAAGAGTTGACCCTGCATTAGGGACAGAGAACACTGTCTAACAGGCATTTGTTACCAAGGATAATTAATATACCTACATGCCATTCTGAGACTTCTGGCTATAAATATAAAACAGGCAACCAAGAATGTAAGGAACTTGAGCAAAAAGAAGCTAAAGGATGCCAATCAGCTAATTTCTCAAAACAGACAAAGCATTTCATAGAGTGGGAAGGGGCCCATGTTATAAGTTTGTAAAAAATCCCAGAAGGGCCCAGAGAAATTATGCTTGCATGCTGCATTCCAGTATCGCATAGTCAATTGAGGGAGGCAGCCCACAGCCCACGCTCAAAATCTGTTCCTACAGTTGCCAACACAGCTTAGATTTACATTGAATGCTTCAGGCCATTCTTTAGACTGGAGTCATATACTGATGTGATTTCTGCTCCAAAACTGTTTCTGTATGGTTGGGGTTGTGTGTTGCAGCAGTGAATCAAATCAAATCTTTATTTACAGTCGATAGACCCATAGGGTGTTGCAGCAGTGTTAGTTCCAACTACATGGAAGTAGTTTTGGGGTAACACGCATTAGATTTGAAAGACTGCTAAATACATATTTACTAGTCTTAAATACATAAATGAAGGTAATAGTTAAAGCATGTTTAGAAGGGAACGATCAATTCTTCTCAGTGTTAAATGTTTGCTTCACATTTTGTGCCACCTGTATACAATGGATTACATCACACCATAGGGATGACCCAGAAACAGACATTATCTCAGCAGGCTAAAATAATAAAGCAAGAATGTTGTACAGAAGATGTACTTTTCCCATCAGTCTCACTGTAGTATAAGATAGTTGGTTACAATATTGTCAGCTTAAAGTATTTCCAGATTGTTGTACAGGGTTATGGTTTTGCTGTAGATCCATGAAGAAGAAAAAAACACTGGGCTTGTGATTTCTTCTGGATATTTTCAAGGACTTCCTTTGCTTTGTTTGGTACATGATAAGAGGTTGGATGTTACATATTATTTTAATCATTACACAGCTTGGGATTTCTATACGAGGAAAAAAAATAATGTCCAGTTTTTTTCTGAAGGGTTAACAGGCTAATTTTATAGTTGAAATTCATCTTTTATAAGAATGCTTTCTCTTTTAGAAAAAAAATCTTGTGCTGATGTCAGTGTTTCCAACCACAAACAATTCAAATGCTACTTTTGAAAAATCAAATTAGGAGGAAACAGATCTGCAGAGATGCAATGATCCATATGTCATTATTACTGCCTTGATTTCTCCCCTCCCTCCAAATTATTACAATGTTTGAATTTGCACTACAACTTACAAATTAAAAAGTAATAATAAAGACAAACCACATAAATGGTTTACTTCAGAGTGTTTATTCACTCCACTATTTCAAGAGGTGTTTCCAGCCTGTTGATATCTTGTGTTGTAATATACCACACACTGAAGTCATCCTGCCCACTCACCCTAATGGAGAGGCTGTTTGACTAGTGAATTGAAGCAGGAAGCATACGTAATGCATACACATGTCCCTATGATTGAATTTATTTGCAATAAATGGTTCACGGTCATCATGAAAGTTCTGCATCTATTAAAGCAGGCGCTGCTTATGCATAAATTTAATTTGACATGGAAACCATGAAGAGGTCACTTAACAGTGGGAACATGTGTTCTCCTCTGTAGGTTTAAGCACTTTGAGCAGGTGTAGATGCAAATGATAATAAGTTATGGTCATTAGAGTCATAAATTTGGACAAGAGTCACACTTCCCAAACCACTAATTTGGCTGTGCTGGCTGGGGCTGATGGGAGTTGAAGTCCCAAACAGCTGGAAGACACCAGGTTGAGGAAGGCTATACTAACCAAAGGGCTTCAATCTCTTCGCCCTGTTCGTATGGAATGTCCAAGAGGACAGTTTAATTTTTCAGATGTGCCGATCGTTCTTGAAAGATCACCCATCTGCCAGACAAATGTTCTGAGGATTTGGTTTATGACAGCAAGAAAAAAAGTATCTGCATTCTGCTGGTTCAACTTATTTACAATTAGTTTACTGAAGCTGAACACAACCCTAAGATACCCGAATATATTTGCAGCTTTCATCAAATTATAATATACAGGAGATGTTATGGTGTCTCTCCGGCTCTCTGAACAATCTATCCATCTGATTTCAGGCTTAGTGCCACTATGAGTAGCATTCATACTGGCTGGGAGCGAAGAACAGTTTTAGCATCTGCTAGAAAGGAAGGACACTTATTCAGTATCTTCTTAGTTATGTAAGTCTCCATGAATCCTCATATGAGCTTTCTAAGCAGCATAATTCGTACTATTATATTTTTACATGCAGCCCAAAGTCAGTAATAAGAGATCCCAGGGACCTCAGCAAATATCACCAGTTTGGTTTCCTTGGGAAGGATGGTAACTGGAGACTGTGGTCCTTTGTGACATATGACTTTATTTGCACATTTAGGTGCTGGACTACAACCTGGGAGACCAGGGTTTGAATTCCCACACAGCCATGAAGCTCGCTGGGTGACCTTGGGCCAGTCACTGCCTCTCAGCCTCAGAGGAAGGCAATGGTAAAACCACATCTGAACACCGCTTACCATGAAAACACTATTCATAGGGTCGCCATAAGTCGGAATCGACTTGAAGGCAGTCCATTTCCATTTTCAAAGGTTGAGCATAAGAGGTTCACAGCATTCTTACAGATCATAGTCTCCCATTAGGTTTCTAGGGGGACCACCAAAGCCACAGCTTTGGATTCAGCACAGAGAGCAAAATCAGGCCTTTCTCACTTTCTAGCTTCAGTCCAAGACAAGACTGGCCCCAGGTCTTCTCCAACTGATGGCATCACCTTCAGCTAGGGGAAGGGAGAAGGTTGCCCACCTTCTGGAAGCATCCCTAGCTGTTTAGTTTCTATGGCAGCATACTTCCATGTGTCCAACTCTTTAATTATGCAAAGAGATACTTAAAGTAGAATCTGCACATCTGAAGTCTTCCTACTTCCAATGTGAGTGTACCACCAGTGGCTGCCTCTCAGGGTTGTGTGTCTGGAGGCAAGCTGATACTCAGCAGACTGTCTGCCAGCTGGGGTAGGGGAAAATGTGGACAAGTTAGTTTTCCTGGTGGGGATTTGCCCACCCTTGACCCATGCAACACCTGACCATAATCAAGCTATAACAGCAAAGAACATGTGGACATGATTGGGGCTGCAATCCTAAACAATCTTACATGAGTAACTATGTTTAGGATTGCTCTGTAAACTGGCAATTTGTATCATATTTACCTGTATGTAACCATTTTAAAAAGCTACTTGCTTAAACACTTTAATCTTCTTTGAAGTCTTCCGAATTTTACAGTCCATTTCCCATGGTTAGATGAATGTAACCAACTGCAGCATGTTTCTTCAGAACATCATCAGTATTTTCCAATCAAAATAATATTTTTAAATACCTATTTATAATGCTATTGTTTTGCCAGTGACTATCATTCATAGCAGAAAGTATTGTAGGTAAAGACAAATATCTCAGTTAACCAATTTCTTATTGCAAGGCACAAGCTATAGGGAACATTCTAATTTAAGCAACTGTTGTTTAATTAAGTCTCTTTGTCATCCATTTGGAGTTTAATGGTGATCTGGCAAAGAATAAGGGGGAAATGAAACATGGAATTACAAGACAGCGCACTGTAAGGAAATACTGCTCTGAGTCAGTTGCCATTTGTGGGCCAAGCATGCAGTGTCTTATAATCACTGCTTTACAATCAGCAGAGAAGTATTAGTGACATTAATTTTCTTTTGCAGTTGAATAGAACCCAGACAATGTGCCCTTTTCTTTAATGTATGCCGCATCACAAATAAAAGCTGGTATGCTGGCTTATATCTTCTACTCTTGATAATTATGTGAGGGGTTTTTTAATTGAAATCTTTCATTTTGTCTGTTTATCAAAAGCTATATTCGTGATCTTTTAAGAACCTGCACAGAGGGAAATAGTCTTATTCTTTACACCCAGAGAGACAAAGAGAAAAGACAATGGGAGGGATCTAGACAGCAGTGGGCAGAGTCCAGTTCATGGTGGAGGGTGACTGTTGAGGAAGCAGTCGTAAAGCTACTGCATGGTGAGGTTGCATGCTGCAAGGTCTACAATCCATTAAATTCATTCTGTTCACATTTTAAAACAACACAAAAGCTTCACAATGTGGCCTCCATTTTTGTCCAGGAATTCTGCCGCAGCAGTATTCCACATGTCCTGTGACCTATAGTTTCCCAATGCTCTTAGTAAAGACAAAGAAGACCCAAGTAGAATGGGAACCAAAACAAAGCTATGCTTCAAAATTTGCACTTTGAATTTTATGATGCAGCTCTCCAGCTAAAAGACATTTACCAAAAAAGCACGTATTGGGAGAAAGTACATATATCTTTTTAAGTACTGACCTCATCCCAGTCTGTATCTGTGTTGGAATTGCTTTTTAATACATTTTTAAAGCTTTTTTTAAAATGATGTTTTTAAAGATGTTTTGTTTTAATATGGTTTTAAGGGTGTTTTGTTTTAATATATTTTAAAGTTTGTTTTTATGATGTTTTATGTTTTTAGTGCTTTCATTTGCTGCCTTAGGCTCCTACTGGCAGGTAGAGTGGGATATAAATCTAATAAATACATAATAAATAAATAAATAAATAAATAAACATTCCTGAAAACATTGTACAAAAATGCCGTATATTAGGGGAAACTGGTTTCAAAAATGGGCACAGTAGAAGGAATTCACACAAAAAAGTGTACAAATTTTCATGCAGATTTTGTTTTGAAAAAAAAGGTTGCAAACTGATGCAGGAATGGGACAAACTGAATTTAAGATTGGAAAAAATGAGAAACTGAGAGAAACTGACATTGACAGATTGGCCCATCCCTAGTCCTGCAAGCTTCATTTTCCAAGGCCTCGATGCTGGCGTAGCTGTGTTGTAGGGCACTCCTTCCATTCCCATTCCTTCCCTGTCATTGCCGGTGCAGCCATTACCAGATGCATTTCACTGGGAAAGGGAAGACAGTCATGACATGAGAATATGCTTGTATTTGAGCACTTCCCACTCCCTCCATTCCACAATTTAATGCAATTGCTAGTATAATGCAATAACAATATTGTTTGATAAATTCAAGATCATGAATTAACTCAAAGTTCAAGTACTGCTCAGCTAGCCAGGATTTATTACCGATTGCAAAGACAATATTGGTCTTTCTATTTTATGTTGTGGGAATTCAGCCACACTACTATCTGATCAATTTGTTTGTAAAATGGATACAAACAGTGAAAGGCCCTTCTTGATTATTTTGGCTCTTCTTCCTGTCAAGAGAATTTTCTGTTAGGGGAATTTTAATGTTTACTTCTCTGGTTAGTTATTTAGACTTGTTTGTTTCATTGTGGCTTGTTCTAGGGTCTAAGGCCTGTGCTAATTAAACAAGGGCTCTCTGCAGAAGATGCCTGCCCTCAGGCTAAAAAAATTAGTGATTGTATCTCGAAGGCTTTATATTCAGGATGCAGTTACAGTGATTCAGTGGGTCAAGATTTTTAATGGGCCTGCTAACCTTGTAGGTGAATTGATTGTGCAATTGCAAACAACATAGCACATTAACTCCTGGAAAACAATAGTAACTGAGCCCCATTTAGCTTAGGGATGGAAGTGGAATTTGTTCTTCGGAGCAGACTGTCCAAATCCAATGTTTCCAAACTTGCTTGTAGATTGGAATGCAGTTAGTAGTTGGATTGTGCACTTCCCCAGATTTTGCTATGCAGTTTCAGTCCCAAAAGGTATGCACACAAATACATATCTTGTATACAAAATGTGTATTTTAGGAGGGGAATGCATGGAAAAGTATTGAAATGCTTACAAATGCTTATCATATAGAAAGAGTGCATACAAAATGCATAAATATATGAGCAGATTTTTAATGTTTTTTCAGAATGTCTGCAACAAAACCAAACCAGGATGGAATGGATTGAGCACCAGCAAAACTGCCACAAAACATATTTAGGCTGCTCCATATATCTGTAATTGAAATAGCTGGACAATATTTTTACTTCCTATGATCCTTTGTGCAGGCTACTCACACCAGGATAAACTGTGTACACTGTGACTTTGGAAGGTGTCATCCACTGGATGCCACAATGGTAAAAGGTTTTATGCTGGTTGGCCTGCTTGGTGTTTTGCAGCATGTCTGCAAACAGCATCATGAAAGACATACGAGATGCCCCTCCACAACTCAGTATGTAGAGGGGCAGGATCTTAGTTAGGGTTTGTGTCGTTTGAAACAATTGTATATTATTAAATATTTTGCATGTGAAATAATGTTTGAAATGTATGCATGCGAACTGAACAGGTGAACCACCCAGTAATGTACCTCTGTCTTGTCTGGACTGAGTTTCACTTCATTGGCCCTCATCCAGTCCATTACTAAGGCCAGGCACTGGTTTACAACACCCATTTCCTCACCTGGATTAAATTAAAAGGTGATATAAAGCTGGGTGTGATCTGCAAATTGGTGGCACCTTAGCCTACATCCCCAAATGACATCTCCCAGCAGTTTTGTGTACATGATAAATAGCATAGGGGGCAAAATAGAGCTCTGTGAGACTATAGCATAATTGCCAAGGTGTAGAGCAGTAGCCTCCTTGCATTATCCTCTGGACTCAGCTGCTGCTTCTGGCTCTCTCGGCAAAGGCCCACAGGCTGACCAAGGCATTTTTCATTCCAAAACCAGACCTAAAGCCTGATTAAAATGGATCTAGAAAATCAGTGTCATCCAAGAGAGTCTGCAGCTGACTGGCAACCACCTACTTGATCGCCTTGACCCAAAAAGGATTTCTGCAACCTGTCTATAGATATTAAGACCTCCTGGGTCCATGTCTTTAAGAGTGGTGTGATCATCATCTCTTTTAAAGAGGCTAGGACCTTCCACTTTTGCAATGAGGAATTTACAACCTCTGGAGGTTATGCAATTGTTTATAGCAAACTAGAAATGCTGTCCCTTGTAAAAGGTTGCTTGTTACCAACGCCTCTGGAATCTTTAAATTTTTTTACAGAGATACTAGATTATCTGTATAGCAGGGGCAGCCAGCATAGCGGGGTGGTGTCAGGGATCTCTGCTCCCAACACCGGCATCACTGCCACTTGTAGGGATGGTGTGGGGGTAGGGCAGGGAAGGCAGAGAGCCAATCTGACACTCCCACTAGTGCACCCATGCCTCACTGCCCCACCTCTGCACTGTTCAGGTAAGCAACAGCAACACTGGTGTTGGGAGGGCAGCTCTGAGGTACTGCCCCACTAACCCAGCTGCTCCTGCTGTACAGAAAGAAGGTAATATGGAAGTAAATTGATCAAAGTTTTCAAACAATGTGAAGCTAATCAGTGAAATGCTGCCAGTATGAAATTGCTTTTTAAGTTGTTTTTATAAAAAATTTAAAGGTTTTAAAAAGATATTTCTAATGATTTTAAAGATTTTTTGTTTTAGTATGTTTTGTTTTAATATATTTTAAAGTCAGTTTTTAAAAATGTTTTTAGTGTCTCTGTTCGCCGCCATGGGATATGATGATGATGATGATGATGATGATATCACAATATCATCACATAGCAAGTCAGATAAATTCTGTCCTTAATCTGAATGAGCAAACATTTTTGCTCTTTTTGCAGCTTCCCACATTCTCCACCCCCCAAAAAAGATGATGAAAGTGAACAGCTTTTCACAGTTGAGGAAAGCATCAGCAAAAAGCATATTTCCTCTTTCAACTCAGCCCTACAAAGTACTAATATGTGCAGTATGCTGACAAGTTAAAAATAGCCTGGTAAAGTGCATGCAGTATTGGTGGTATAGAAATGGAGGCTTTTTCCTCTCATCACTGTTGTTTTTCCACCACCTTTCTCTTCTAAGCAGTAATTAATGGGGAACAATAGACTGAAACACACATTGAAAAGCAACCAGATAGAAAAAAATGATTACAGCCTCTATAATCATAGGTTTTCAGATAAGTAAAGTTTAAATCTGTACTATTTTTATTTTTAAAAGACTGCAAATCATTTGATATTTTTAAAATCACAAGAATATTATCCTCATATGGCAAGAATATATTCTTTGACACTTGCTGAAATCATTTTCAGCTTTTTAAAAATTCAGTTATTAAGATTTAATTCTTGCCCTTCTGAACCACATTCTCACTGAAAGCTTTTCATTGTGTGGAGTCTGACACTGCATGAGAGGCCTTCTGTGCATGCAACAACACTTCCTATTCTCATCCTCCTTTCTGCAGCCTACACCTCCCCCCATATCAAGGGATGAATATGAACAAGCAGAAGCAGCTCACACAAAGCCATGAGACTAGCTTCCCAGCGGTGGTGTTGCTGTTGCTTACCAGGAGGACAAGTTGGCAGTGTGGTTGAAGCTGTGCTGACACGCTGGCGGAGCCAATCCAGCACTCCCATCAGTGCGGCCACACAGCCCTGACTCCCTCTCTCTCCCAGGAACCAATGGCAATGCTGCTGCCAGGAAGCTAGTGTCGTGGCTTGACCCCGCTTGGTGAGCTGCTTCTGTTAGCAAGTAACATTTGATGTATTTAGGTTTCACTGCAGTTGGAAATTATGATCTAGGCTTTATTTCAGTTGAGGATTGGAGGTTGCTAGAGATAGGCTAATCTGTCAATTTTGGTTTCTGTCAGTTTCTCATTTTTCCAATCTTAAATTCAGCTTGCCCCATTTCCACATCAGCTTGCAAGTTTATGTTATTTTTTGTGTGCATTTCTCCCAACATTTTTGCATACCAGGGCCTGGTATCACCACCCACAACAATTCTGTGGAGAAATCTGTCTCTTTTGGAGTTTCTAGCTTGCTGGAATCAATGCTCTCTTTCACTTATAGAGCAATACTACCATCAATACATCCTTCCCTGTCCTTCCAATATAGTTTATATCCAGGGATAACCGTGTCCCACTGGTTTTCTCTGTTCCACCATGTTTCCGTTATGCTCACGGTATCCATGCTGTCCTCTATGATCAAGCACTCCAGTTCTCCCATCTTGGTTCAGAGGCTTCTAGCATTAGCATATAAACACTTATACAGTAGGCCGCACTCATATGGCAGGTTAGGTTCCAGACCCCAGCTGGAAAGCGAAAACCACCGGAAAGCGGATCAGCTGTAGCGCGGGGGTCTGGAACCTAACCCGCTGATCGCACCAGAGGAGGAGAAGATCAGATCTTCCCCTCCTCGGGCGCGATCAGCTCGAGTGGGGGAGTCTGATCGCGCCAGAAGAGATCGGCTGTAGCGAGCTACAGCTGATCTTCCCTTCCTCCAGCACGATCAGCTGGAGTGAGTATTAACGGAACACTGAAAAGTGGGGCACCGAGAAGCGGGGCCCTACTGTATACATTGTCTCTCTTCACGTGTCTTTTGGTTTGGCCTGTGGTACTTTGGCCTCTCTCAATTGCTGTCTTGTGACCCTGTATTCACAATGCCTAGTTCAAGGCCTACCCCATTTAAATTTTCATCATTTTTTATGTTATGTTATGTTAAGGAGCAGATTTGTTCCAGACTAGACCCTCCTGAGCTCCTGTCAGCTTTCCCCCCTCAACCAGTTTACAAGCTTCTCTGACACCTTTTTTATTTTAAGTGCTACCAATCTGGTTCCATCCTGGTTCAGGTTGAGCCCATTGCTTTTGTACAGGCCCGGCTTGTCCCAAAATACCTAACAAATCCAAACCCCTCCTCCCATGCACTAAGACTACAAGCTGTGCCTGTCTAGCTGGCCCTGCACGTGGAACCAGTAGCATTTCAGAGAAAGCTGTCTTGGAGGTCCTGGCTTTCAGCATCCTACATAGCAACCTAAATTTTGTTTCCAGGACCTCACAACTGCATTTCCCCATGTCATTGGTGCCAACATGCACCACCACAACAGACTCCTCCCCAACACTATCTACTAAGCTATCTAGATGATGGGTGGCATCAGCAACCTTTGTGCCAGGCTGGCAAATCACTCTGCAGTGTGTATGCCCATCATACACCCCACTATCTATGTTCCTAATGATCGAATCACCTAATGATCCCTCCACCCCTCGGAGAAGTATCCTCGGCATAAGAGGGATAATTTCCCTCTTCCTCAGATAGATACTCTCTTTCCCCAAGGCCCTCATTCTCCATGATAGTAGAAGAGCTATCATCCTGGGAGTGGGACATAGCTATAAGGTCCTCAAAGGCCACAAATCTTTCTGCAAATCTCAGCTTCTCCAGGTCAACCACCTTGGCCTCAAGAAAACAAACTTGTTCCTGGAGAGCCAGGAGCTCACTGCACCAATGGCACACCCACGAGTTCTGTCCAAGAGGCAGATAGATGTACATGTTACAGACAGTGCAAAACATTGCCACATCCCTGCCGGATTACAACCTGCATAATTGTTTTGGTAGTTTATTGAGTTACTTTAAAAGGTTAGGTTTTGTTTAGGTCAAGGAATAGATGGGCAGAGCGGGGTGCCTTGGCTGCCTCGCTTTGCTGTCAAACTCTCTCTGCTGTTTAACTTGCCTTTGTCAGCTGGGGGCTGCCTGTAGCCTGTGGAGCAGGCTCCTTCACTAGGCTATTCTAAATTTATATATGTGACTGGTTCCTCCTAGCTACTACTGCAGGCCAGTGAGTTCAGGGTGTGTGGTCTAAAGTCCTGCTCTCATTCAGTTTAGCCCCCTGGGTATGGGGAGTAGATAATGGGAAGTGAACAAAGTGAGGCTGGTGGCTCAACTGTCAACTGGGGATTTACTCCTTTGGGATTAACTCAGCCTTCCTTCCCGAGAGAGGACTGTTTAAAAACTTTTACTAATGATACTAAGAAAAGCTAACTAGCTTTTAATTTAATTTAATTTAATTTGCTGACAACAACATGCTTTTAACAGTGCAAGTTCCTCTGTAGTTTTAAGTGATATTATGCTCATGTTAAAAATATCTGAGCAATATAGAAATGCAAATACTTTTGTGCAATGGTTGAGAAGCGGGCTGGTTCATATTTAAAGGTTTGAGGTGGTTGTTAAAGCATATTTACATCTGTCTACATACTCTGTGGCTGGGAAGGAAAATAAATAAACCATAATTTTGTTTGCATTTTTCATCTTCCTTTAATACCATTACTAGATATACTTTGGGCCATTTAGAATAATGAACAAAGGTGCCACTGAGTTGGTGCCACATACCAGCTGAGTCTCTCCTGGATTTCTAAGGCCTTATATAGAATCTACTGAGTGGCAAATTATAGTCCTCTGCTTTATCCAGGATTGTTGTAGTTTTACACACACACACACACACAAACACGTAATCTATGTTTTGTTAATCAGTGTAATGAATATTTGATTTTAGTGATTAACTGCATCTTATCAGGATCCAGAGCAAACCTATCTGAAATGCTGCATGAAGCTTGTCTATATGTATGTATATGGACCCATTTCAATCTGACTACAAGCACAAACACGACACTGAAAGTGCCTTGCTCTCCTTGTTTGCTTACCTTTTCCAGAAGAGAAACAGAGGGAGTGCAACCTGACCTATCAGGAACTTTTACTCATATCTTCCTGGGTGGATTGAGGGTTGGGAGTTGAGGGCACTGTGTTACCACAGTTCTGGTCTTACTTCCAAAGCTTAATCAGAGAATAGCAATCAGAGACTATGGCTTGGAACCTTAGGAGCTAACTTGTTAGGTCCCTCAAGGGTTGATCTTGTTCGCCATGCTCTCTATCAGTGTTGGGCAACCTTTTGGCTTCACAGGCCATGTCCTTATCAGGATCTAGCCTTACTGACATAGGATTGTAAGTGTGGAGTGCTTAAGTTGACATCTTCAGCAATGTAATTTTGTTAGCTGAGTCAGATGAAGATGCATCTATATAGATGGTGTATTTGTTGGTATATATTGGATGGGATAAGAAGAGCCCTGCTGGATAAGGCCAAATGCCTATCTAATCCAGCACCCTGTTTTCATTATGGCCAACCAGATGCCCATGGGAAACCCAGAAGCCAAACCTGAGCACAGCAGCTCTCTCCTAACCTGCAGTTCCCAGCATCTGGTATTCAGTGGCATACTGCCTCAGACTGCGGAGGTACCAAGTGGCAATATTCAACTACATTTTTGTGCTAGTGCAACTACATATTTGCACTAGGGAATTTTCGCCTCTCCTCCCCTGCACCATCCCCAAATCTGTTCTGGAAGATTGGAGAAAAACTCAGAACATTCTGTTGCATAAAGAGAAATCCTTATGGGTGACAGAAGAATCTACTTAGTGCTATGTTGAACAGTCTTTGTTCGTAGAAGCCATGTTCAGATATTTCTCTCATCCAACCTTTCAGTGCTTCCCTTCTAAGTATGGAAGGGCTAAGGAAAGGGGTATCCATGTTTCTTAAGGGAAGCACTACAGTGCAGTATATTGGGGAGAGTGCAGAGAAGGGAGTGCTGGTGTATTATGGCAATGGAAGTGTGGCTAGAAAAAACTTGAAACTGTATGTCTTCTGGAAGCTGTTTAAGTTAATTTAATCAAACTGGCATGTGGTAGTTAGCGATAGCCAAGCTTTAAGCATGGAATAGGCTAGAAGGCCAACAAATACATGAAAATGAGAGTTTAAATATTATTTTATTTTATTTATTTTTAAAACTTATATACCGCCCGACTAGCAATAGCTCTCTGGGCGGTGAACATATAAATTCTGGTTAAACACCACAGTTCTCTCTAGGTGTTCAGTGACTGTAGCTTTGAGGCACAATATCTTTGTTGCTTTTAAAAATTATTTTTGTACTTTCAGGTATCAATATGCACTTGGCCCAACTGGGTACCACCTTTGATTGCTTCCAATAATTCAGTTGAGCCATTTTCTGAATTGATTTTTATATAATCCTAAACAGGTGCTTCTGTGGTCCTTACATTAAACTGGTTCTTAAAAGATAATGTGTAGCAGAGTACTTGTATAATTTTTGATTTTGGTGCATCCTTTCAATCTGGTGTTGATTCCAAAGCCGCCTTCCTGCAGCTCCTATTCAAGTCCATGTTGGATGTTCTGTCCAACTTCCTCAAGGAAAGAGATTAATGCTTTTTAAAAAGGGGCATTGCACTATAGAGAGAACATCATGATTTCATAATCTATGGTTCATTTTCTTCCCCTAACATTGTTATCTTTAAGAAACGGATTTTGAACCTTGTGGGCCACCCACACCACCAGTGCAGGAGATTTCAAGAAGGAGATGAAGTGTTTATTTTTCTGGCTTGGAAAATGTAATGCTCCACGAAATGCCTCACATATAAATTGGCTGTGTTCATTTAAACTAGGCTCTGGTATTTACTAGCCTTCCCTCTCGCTCTCAAATGAGAATTAGATTTGCCAGATGTTGCTGATCATAAAGAATATTCTTTTCTTTCCCCCTGTAAATGGAAATGTTCTTTGTTATTTCAGAGCAGAAAAGCTACACAGAACTCCACAGACCAAACTGCAGCCCCATAATATACCTTTACCCCCTTTTTTTTACATTCAGTGTAATGCCACGGGAGATAACATTTTCTTTTAATGCTTTTTTAGCAGGCCTGCTTAGGTGCATTGTCTTGATTAAAGGCTTCATGTTTATTAAAATGCAGACAGCTTTTTTTCATACTCTCAGTGGAGATGATGATATGATACAGTGGGTTTGCATGACTGGAAACTGCAGCTATATTCATAAAACAAGCTTTCCAAGTAGACATTTTTATGCAGCAGAAGAAAGCATAAATGGATGCATCAAATAGATCCTAATTGTATAACTTGCATTTACAGCCTTGACTGAACACTTAGAAATGCTGTTAATTGTTTTCCAAAACACTGATCTCTCTAACAGGAATGGTAATGTTTCTTTAGCACTTTTGTATCCTGTTCTTCCTCCAGCGGTGGAACACCTCCTTCAGCAGCGTAGTGGCAAATTCAGAAGTGCAGGGTCCTGTCATGATAGTCACTGCCATGCCCCTTCTAAGATTATATAACCTTCTAAGATTTTAGAATAATCTGGTGAGGCTTGAATGCTGCTTTCTCATTCTTTATAATTTGACAATAGTGATCGAATTAGTGAATTTAATGTCTACACGTTTATCTCCTGCTGCTACTAAACCACTTGGTTATGTATATTGGATGCTATCATGAGGATTCACTGTCTCTTCTTCTACAGTTACAGAATTCTCACTCTCCACAATTTGGCTGCTTGAAGTAGGAACTAATAGGAACTACTCTCACTCTGATTGGCTCCAATCAGCAGGAAACAACAAGGATGCAAGTTTGAAGATTATTCTGAGTGGCTAACACACTCCCCTTTCATGTTGATTGGCTCATGGGATGCTGGAGACACAGTCCCTGCTGAGACCTGGCTCCCAAAAAAGTAAGATGCTGGATGACTATACTCTTGATCTCCTCACAATAATCATTTGAGCTATGATAGGCAGAGCAACAATGACCTGACCAGTGGCTGATTGGGAATATGAATGCAGGACTTCCTTATCCAAGTCCATCACACTGTCCACTACATCACACTACATCTCATGCGGGATGTAAAAGGGCTGGCATACTTGAGGTCACTTACCATAGATATCCAGAATATCCAATAGAGATGTTACCAAAAATCAGTGCTTGGGAATGCCCTCGCAAATAGGTAAGTTTTAACCAACTTGCAGAACACCATTACTGGAGCTGCCTGCCATCTCTGTGTGTGTATGTGGGGGGGGGGGTAATGCCACAGCATGGGGGACACAGCAATTAAGACCAGCCCTTGAGTTGCAACCAGATGATTCTTCACCATGTGTGGCATGACTAGAAGGGCCTCCTACAATGATATCAGTAAACAGGATGGATTGTACAAAAGGAGACACTCACTTAGACAGGCCCCAAACTGTTCAGGACCTTAGCAGACCTTAAATTCAGCTTGGTAGCGAATAGGCAGGCAGTGCAATTCCTATAGCACAAATGTAATATATGCACAGTAAGATGGACCACTGAGCATCCCAGCCATTACTTTTTGCACTAACTACGGCTTCTAAACCAACCTTAACAGCAGCCTCACATTCAGCACATTCTCTGTTCCTTATCTACACCATGCACTGCTCTGGCTGTTTGTTCTCTTGGCTCTGGTTGAAAAATTGGCAGATGTTCCACTCCATTCCCTTGATGAACAGTATGCATCCTACTGGCACCTGCAACAAAATCTTGCAGTAAGTCCTCACCTCATGGCAGACGTGCTCTTGTTCAGAGTTCCTGCCAGACATTCCGCCAGTGGTGCCCTCCCTGGGGCTGTTGTAAGCCATAAGGGGCGCAACAGTGACATTTCATTCTCCTCCTCTCTCCTCAATCTTCTGTTGTTGTTTTTCCTTTTCAGCTGTCACTCAACACTCAACTAGCTCCTTGTGAAGAATACTGAGCATACTCAATCCTCAGTGGGCTATGTTGGGGAGGAGAGTTTTCCCCTTTGGGTGCTTTTAAAAAAGGGTTTCTTGTCCTTTTGCAATTTTTGGGGTTTTCCCAAGCATACCGATTCCTCTGTCTTGTTTCTCAGTGGCCCTGTTTCATCTCCATTTCTCTCAGTATGGAGACACTGTCTGCTATTAGATGGAGTGATGGCATCAATGCCAGTGGGGCTTTACAGAGTAACAGAAGCAAACAAAATCAAGTCCCTGTTCCAAAGCATTTTCAGTCATAATTTGGATATGGATTAAGAAGTGAATGGGAGATAAGCAAAGAAAAATGAAGAAAAGGGCATGGTAATAGGTATGAATGCAAGAACTTGTATTCATCACACGTAAGGCTTTCTTTCAGTTGGGAATTAGGACTAAGGTATTAAGTGAAAGGGATCAGGGAAAAGGTGTGTTGCATGTGTTAAGGAGGGATTGGGGAGGGAGGAAGGAAGAAGAGGCGGCTATTCTGAGAGAGAGTTGTAGTAGCAGCAATGGACAGAGCTATATTAAGAAAGAGAAGACCTTTGAGTGGATGAGGTTGTTTGAGTTGAAAGAGTGAAAATCATAGGCAAGAAAAGAAGGGGAATAAAGGCAGAAATACAGGGGTGAGCTCATGAAAGATAAGGACAAGGGGTTGCATCTAATGCTGCAACAGTGGAGTTCCACTGGCAAAATGGGACTCCATTTTTCTCTCCTCCTCCTGTACCCCTCCATCTGCTCTGGAAGGTCCCACAACCCTCCAGAGCTGATTTTGGGCAGAGCACAGAAAGCAGTTGTCCAAGGGTTAGGGGTACTATAAGTTGAGACCTCACTAAGACCAAAGCCATGGGGCAAGGCTGAGTGATCAGACTTTCAGCAGAACCTCCTCAGCAGTGTAATAACTCACTCTACAACAGGAAAAGCCAGCTGTTCAAGATTTCTAATATTGGTTTAATTGAATGTCATATTTGCCAGCAGCTGAATGTTAAGGTTAGCATGATGTTGCACTGGGACTTTAAAACCCATTTAGTCAAAAGAAATAAGACACCAGACTAGCAGCCAAAACCATCAAAGCTGTCAAATGCTAAACTCTCTCTGTTGTTTTACACTGTATAGCCAACTCTGATGTGAATTGTGAAGACAGGTGTCATGTCACATAGAGCAACTGGGCTGCCTTCTAAAAATACTATTGTAATGCATGCAGGGTTTCCAGGGTGATTGCAGGGAGAGTAAGATTTGGGGTCACTTGTAAGTTCAATGGAAGGTTCAGAACTTGGATAATTGGCTGTTTTTTGCTTCCCCCCCCAACGCTTCTGCGTCACCTTTCCTTCAAAATTTTACACCAGTTTACAAAAACACATCCAAGGAAGTCAGCCGTGAAGTAATGCAACATAAACTAAAACTAGAATAATGAACAATTAAATAGCAGCAGTTAAAAGCAAACCAACAAGGGAATCATGTAAGGTACTGGCCAATCAACTGTTCTCAAATACTCTTTGGAATTGGAAGGCTTTGACACATCTTTGGAAAGACAGCAGGGAGGAAGCTGTATGGGCCTTTCAAGAGTGTTCCAGATCATTGGGGCTGCTACTGAAATGGCCCTGTTTCTGATAGGCTTCTCCAGAAGAAATCAAAGGCTGGAGATGTTCCTGAGATAATGGCTTAAGCCAGTCAGGGCTTTAAAGGTAAGGACCAGACTTTGAACTAGGCCCAGAAACAAACTGGCAGCCAATGCAGATGTTTCAAAATAGATGACATGTGAATATTGGTCCACATCTGTTAAATAGCAGAGTGGTGTGTCTGAACTCCCTTCAAAGGTAGTTATGAAGCATACCGCAATTAACTTAATCTGGAAATCACCAAAGCATGAATGACAGTGGCTGGGTCGGGTCTCTGTCTTCCAGCAGCTGGCAAGCTACTGTAACAGCTGAAACTAATATAAAGCACTTTCTTCCATAGCCACTACTGGAACTCCAGGAGCAATGTTGGCAGTAGTAATACCCCCAAACTCAGATCTGTTCCTTAAGAGTTTGACTTCATGCAGAACAGACCTGCTAACCAGCCCACTGAATGCTGCACTATTATCATCTCTGTCTTATCTGTACACAATCTGAATTTATTCACTTTCATCTAATCCACCACTGATCACAGGCATGAATTCAAAGACTGCACTGGCTTACCTGCTTTGATGAAAATAGAGCTGAGTTGTATCAGCATACATATGAAACTGAGCCCCATACTCAGCTAGCAATTTCATAGAATCATAAAATAGAATCAACCTATAAGGCCATTGAATCCAACCCCCTGCTCAATGCAGGAATCTAACTTAAAGCATACCCAATAGCTGCCTCTTGAATGCCTACAGTGTTGGAGAGCCCACCACCTCCCTAGATAATTGGTTCCATTGTTGTACCACTCTAACAGCTGGTAAGTTTTTTCTGATGTTCAGCCAAAATCTGTAACTTGAGCCCATTATTCCTTGTCCCACACTGTGAGATGATCGAGAAGAGATCCTGGCTCTTCTCTTTGTGACAACCTTTCACATACTTGAAGGCTGCTATGCTATCATATCTCCCATAGTTGTTAAACAGTATGGGAGACAATATTAAATCCTGAGTAACCCTACAGGATAATTTATTTTATTTTATTTTATTTTTATTTTATTCAATTTATTAGTCGCCCATCTGGCTGGGAACCCAGCCACTCTGAGTGACGTACAAAATAAAGGCATATAAACATCAAACATAAAAGTATATAAACATCAAAAAACAAACAATAAAACTAAACAACTAAGTAGAAGCTATTCCCCAAGCCACACAGCCCAACCCAAAGATCAGAAAGTCCTCCTAAAGAAGCTGCATTTGAAGGCTGGTGGAGCAAGGCAGGTGGAAACAGCCTCCCCTGATGGCAACAGAGTCTCTCTCCCCTCATAGTCCTTCTCCCGAGGCAGCTCCCTTTTGAAGGCTGGAGGGTGGAGCAAGGCAAGTGGAAACAGCCTCCCCTGATGGCAACAGAGTCTCTCTCCCCTCATAGTCCTTCTCCCGAGGCAGCTTCCTTTTGAAGGCTGGAGGGTGGAGCAAGGCAGGTGGAAACAGCCTCCCCTGATGGCAACAGAGTCTCTCTCCCCTCATAGTCCTTCTCCCGAGGCAGCTCCCTTTTGAAGGCTGGAGGGTGGAGCAAGGCAGGTGGAAACAGCCTCCCCTAATGGCAACAGAGTCTCTCTCCCCTCATTCTCATGGAGAGGAGCAAGCGTTCCCCAGCACCAACTTCTGAAAGTAATTTCTAGAAAGGGCAGAACATCTACAGAATGGTGCCTTCAACCTTCTGGCCTGAAAGGCAGTCTAGAAAGATCCCATGATTGATAATACTGAAAACTGTGATGAGGCCCACAAGAATCAACAGAACCACATTCTTATTTATTTATTTTTATTTATTTAATTACATTTCTAGACCACCCTATAGCAGAAAGCTCTCAGGGCTGTTTTCCTCTTTTCCAGAGAAGTTCATCAATCAGGGTGACCAAGTCAATACCAGTCATGAAGCTAGTCCTGAAACCAGAGTGAAATGGATTCATATAATCAGCTTCATTCAGAACCACCTGGAGCTGACCAGCCTGTACTTTCTCAAGCACCTGCCAAAAAGGCAGACTGGAAACTCAAAATCCCCCAGGCTCTTTAGCAGGATCTTTAAGGACAGGTCGCAAAATCACCTCCTCAAGCAACTGGAATATATCCCTCGACAAGAATGGTTTAACTAGATGGCTATATCAACCTTTTAACTACCATGAATAGTTTTGCTGAGTTGCTCTCCACAGATTCATTATTGTTGAAAAGTAAGGCTTCTTCCTAAGACTAACAAGGAACACACTCTCAAATCCTTGAGTAAAAAGTTTGATGGAAATGTTATGTTCAGGTGTGTTCCCTCTTAGATCTTGATGCAAATACTCATGGCACTAACTATGCCTTTCTTAATGTTATTATTGTTGCTGCTCTTGTTATTTATATTTGTTAGTCACTTTTCTCACCAAAGTGACTTACATTAAAACCAGTTAAAAAGAAGCACAATTAACAGAACCTAAACACCACATCTATACATTAAAAACCATAATGTAATCAGTCAATACAAAATAAAAAAATCAAATACATATGAAGGACAGGTCTTCAGGTCCTGCCCCAGTAAAAGAAGCTGGGAATAGTCAAGACTCCAAACGTTAAAAGCCAAAAGCCTGGCTAAAGAGGAAGTTCTTTGCCTGGCGCCTAAAGATAGATAAAGATGGCACAACATGTGCCCCCCCTTGGGAGAGCTTTCCACAACTGGTGGGCTACCACTATCAGTATTCAGAAGTGATTGGGCATTTTTCTTCCTGGTTGACCCTTTAGGCAAGTTTTCAGATAGAGATCTGGCCTTTAGAGACTGATGTTCTAGCTGTTTTCTACAGTTTCTAACTATACAATATATAATGCCTTAATTTTCTGAAGCTGTTATTTTCAAGCCCAGGATATATGCGTTCACTTTGAGAGAGAGAGAAAAAAATGAATGTAAGTTTGCTGCTCTTCTGACTTCCAGGAACATAAATTAGATAATAAGAACTTTACAAAGAGTAAATATTTTATTTTATTTTTTCACTACAAGACTAAGGTGAAATTTTCTGATGCTGCTCAAAGGGTTAATACAGATGGCCATTTATTTATTAGGAAACTTCCATAAGAACATAGGAAGAGCCCTGGTGGATCCATTGAAGGGTTATCTAGTCCAGCATCTTGTGTCCCACACTGACCAACCATATGCCTATGGAAAGCCCAAAAGCAGAACATGAGCATAACATCTCTCCTGCTGTTCTTCCCCAGCAACTAGTATTCAGAATAATCTTGCCTTTGATCTTGGAGCTTATATATATGTCATGACTAGTAGTCATGGTTCACCTTAGCCTCATGAATTTGGCTAATTCTATTTGAAAGGCATCTAAGGAAGGGCCATCACTGCATCACTTTGTCCCCTTACATATCAATGAAATTTTTACCACATATCTGCACCAATGAGATACATCAGGAGTGGTGCAATTTGTACCATGTGGGAAGATTCTTCAGACAACTAGCTTTCCCCCTGTTTGTAGGCTCCCTAAAGTATATCATTGCTTGTGAAATGGTCCTGGGATATGTTCTGAAGGCACATGATGCAGCCACCTTGCTGAAGCTAAGTTAGTCTAGGCCCAGATGTGGAAAACCTATTTATGACTATTAATGTTCAAAGATGGAAGAAAGGCAGGATATAAATGTAATAATACATTGTTACAAATTAATACTATCATAGATATTTCATAGAACAAGCAGCCAGGGTCATATTCCAAAAAGGCTGGGGTGCTCTTCAATGAAAAAGAACACTGATGTTCCCATTTCACAAGAGTATCAATTTGCAAGTATACATTTTCCTTAAGCCACATGGTGAGGTCACAATAAATGAAAGTCTTCTGTACGTGAGAAACGTTAGCATCCGGAAGGAGAGCAAAACTTTATTTAAACTGACATAGTGTTTCCAAGGATGCCACATGGAATTTCAGGAGGCAACACATTGTGTTTCCTCGCAGAGATGCAACAGTGGTTTGGCAAGAAGAAAGATACCTCCACTGTGGGACAGAAACAGATTGCTTCAAATCAAAGTGGAGAGAAATTGATGGATATTCCAGTCTCCCAAAAGGTATGTATTTCTATTTTCTATTTATATGCCATCTGTTAGGATCATTGCTGCTTGATATTAACTAAGATTTCCCTCTGTGTTTTGACAGTTCAAAGCATATAGTTCCTTGTCAGCATCTATCTTGTTTAGCCTACCCAGACAGATATGAAATTTATCTGCTTCAGGAGTTTCAAAACCAAAAGCTGGAAAGTCATATGAATAAAAAATATATCCAGAACTTTGAGTGTGAATTGGGCTAAGAGTTGTCCAACATATGAATCAAAATTATTTTAATTTTCCTGTGCTCTGAGATAATATACTGAGATAATAATTGTTTAAGTGCAGAAGTAAGTGCTTTCTGTTTATTTCTTTATTTGCAGCATTTACCAAAATGCAAAGACATAAAAATACATACAATTTTGAATAAAATCTCTGAAACATTTTGAGCCTGCTTCTAGACATGCTTAATAGTACAAACAAGTGGAGAACAACATAAATTCATTGATATGGGGTGTGCATATAATACATTCTCTATCACCTGTGTACTCACAGTATTCAAGACATAGTACTCATGTGCGCACACTAGTTGCACATCACATTCACTTACCATTCTCCTATACATGCAGCATTCAGATCCAGCTGGTCCACAGTTTGAAATTGCTCCACCTCTTTTCACCAACAGAAAAAAGCTCTCACTATCCTTAGGCCTTGTGTGATGACAATGTTTAAACTTCTGATGGCTAAACTATACATTACATGAATGATAGGATTAGCTTTAAAAAAAAATAAAAATAAAGTACATTGCAGTGAAGAGAGGTTTAAAGCCTTCCATCCCAACTATTATCTTGGTAGAAATTGCCCCTCCCCATGTAGAAATGGAGGGAGGGGGTAATCCCACTTGAGTTTTTTTCCCCTAATGCTAATCGGTGCACAGGAGGATTGTTATTGAGATCATGGCTAGGATGGGGAGGCTTACACCTCCATTTCCTTCAGGACCACAGTGCTGGTTACAACTGCCCTTCCTCCCACATGTGACACTTTAAAAAAATTACTCAATTGCTAATAACATCATTACTGCAATGTGCAGTGAGGCCCTGTGTTGCTGGAATGTTTCATAAAGCCTGACTAGGCGCACTAATAGCTTGCATAGGCTCATTTTACAAAAGCTAGTAATCTGCCATGTCCCCTTACATACTGAGAGGATTTTTACCACATATTTGCATCCATGAGAGACATCAGGAGTGTGGTTGTTATGGGAGGGTTGTTTTGTATGTGTACACACACACACACACATATATGGTAAGTATTTGTATGAATTCTTTTAATGGTATAAAATGTGTTTATGTTTATGTTTTTAAATGTGTTGTAGGTCCTTTGGGAGAACAAGCATCTAACAAGTCATTATTATCATTATTTCAGCCAACTGAATCCAGAGGTCCCACCCAGTAGCTTCCAAGGATTCAAAGACAATAGCCCATTTTTACCTCAGGGGTTTTTTTATCTGATTTTTTATGTATGTGTGTGGGTTAGGTCAGCAACTCTTGTTATTTTTCTGCAAATCCATGTTTCTGTGCTTTAAATTGATCTCTTAGTTGTGTCTCTACAAACCTAATAAGTGCCCTGAAGACTTAGGCAGTGTGCATTCCCATGTATGCCCAAGTTGTAAAGAAAATGTTCCCATATGAACTGAAACTGACTTGTTACAAGATAAAGCCTGGAAATCTTTTGTCAATTTCACAGCAGTAGGAGACCAGCTTCTAAAGCAGCCTTTCCCAACCAGTGTGCCTCCAGATGTTGTTGGACCACAACTCCCATCAGCCTCAGCCAGCATTGCCAATGGTCAAGAAAGATGGGAATTGTGGTCCAACAACATCTGGAGGCACACTGGTTGGGAAAGGATGTTCTAAAGCCTCAAGGCATAGTCTGAAAACTCATTCCTTGGGATTTGTATATGCCGAAACTGACAAATTGTTTCTCCAGAATTTGCCTTGAGACTATGGCACACTTCATGTGTTTCTATGAATGTGTCCAGAGCAAGCAGTGGGATTGTGCCCACTGTCCCTGCTCCAAGCTCATACCAGTCCATAATACCAGGCTCCAGGCTCTTCTGAAAGAGCCTATGTATATTCAAATTGTATGTGCATAGCTTGTGTGCCTGCAAGTGAGAATCCTGTTATTTATACATGCATAAGTTCTTTCAGATGTATGTGTAGGATATGAAAGAGGAAAATTATTGTTCCCTCAATACACATTTATTGCAATTTACAAAGAAGTTTTGTTGTCACTTCAGTTTCAGAGTTGTTTTCCTCTTTGAAAGTTGAAGGATCTCCTACTGAATTGGCCTACCCAAACCTGGGCTGGTGGCCACCAGCCAACATTCACCACCACCCCAAATGCCCCAGACATAGCATCATTCTGGGGCACCCAGGAGGGATAGTGGTCACCAGCAGTGGTTGCTTTTTTCTGGCAGTAGCCACCATTTCGGAGGGGGGCATTACTCAGATATTGCATCATTTTAGAGAATTCTGGGGGAAATGGAACTCACTAGTGGTGGATCATTTCCCCCCAGAATATCCCACAATGTATTCTGAGGAAAATGGTGGCCACTGATAGGAGCTCTGCTGCTGTCATGCCAGTGAGTCCATCCCCTCTCCCCAAATTGCTGATTGCTCCTTGATTCTATGGTCTGTGAATGGCGCTACAGAATTAGGGAATGAGGCATTTCAACCTGGTATAATACATGGGTTTCCTTTGTTCTTCATCATCAGAGGTGCTCATCTGGAGATAGGTGAATGGTGACAGGGGTGATGCCTTTTTTTGTTTGTGATATGCCCTCTCCAGGAAAGCTCACCTGCTGCCAACTGTGATCCCTTTTCTGTGCCAGACATTTCAGAAATGTTTTATAGCACGTCAGTGGTGTTTGTTATCGGTTGCTGGAGTTTGTGGATTTACTGATTTTACTGGTTCTTGGCTGTTGCTTTGCGATTACTATGGATTTTATATAGTGTTTTACTATATTGCTTTTATTGGACACTGCCCTGGAAATCTTGCACTGAAGGCTGGCCTATACATTTATCAAATAAACAAACAAATGTTAAATGCAATTTTTTTAAAAAAAAACCCTAAAAACCTTGAATGGCTGTATAAGTTGTAGGGATGTTCTTGTTTTTTCTGAATCACTGAGAACATCTTCTCTAGGTTCATTACCAGCCCATGCATCACACTGGAGAACAGGCTAAGTATTCAGCATTAGCAAAAGCACGGGTCAGTTGCTGCCCACTTTTCTTGGCTCAGTGTCAACAATGGCTGAAAGAAAGTTTCACTGGTCCAAAGAATGTGTAAAACAGCTTGGAAAGTTGCCTGTATCTCTGTCACACCCATCCTTCCCCCGTTTGAGCATGGCATTCAAAATGGCAAGCTTTGCTCTCTTTTTCTTAGCCCTGAAAAGCAAGGCCTTCTTGCTGAGACCTTGTCTCTCATGTTGTGTTCTCCTGTAAATGGTGGTTTTATTAGCTCCTCTTTTTTCTTTCGGTCTTTGGCAGCACACAGAATGACATAGCATCCAGGGCACCTTTCCAGGCTCTGAAGTTTTACAAGCAATACACAGTGGAAACATTTACAAATCTTTTCCAAAGCACATACAGTATGTGGGGGATGGGGGACTCCGTTGTTAAATGCTGGTAGCTGTTATTTGGGCTAGGTTTTCAGTTTGTTGAACTTCTTCTAAGGCACAGAAGAAAGTTTTGCAGGTCTTCAGGTTTGGGGGAAAACTGAAGTAAATCAGAGACTGCAGCGATGGCAGGCTGTAGATTCTGTCATGTTAGCAAGTTAGAATTTGCTGGTTCCTTCCGTTGTAGGATTGCGCTATACATTAACTGAATTGTTAAAATGATTGGTCCTTCAGGTTTATGATACAGACAGAAACCCCAATCTGCTTAATCTCTTAATTGTTTTCATTGGTGTATCACAACTTTGTTAGGGAGAGCAGACTCTTCAGATATTCACTGCTCAGCAAACAGTATTTGTATCATTTTCAGATTAGGCACACTCCTCTGAATTGTGCCAGCATGGAGAAATGTATATAATTTCTGTAAACAGAGTACCAGTCTTTGCCTATCTTGAAGGGCCCATTACATGTTTCTGTGGTTTTACATGTCGTTAAGGTATATTAATAGTTCAAAGTGTTGGTTTTATAACTTACTTTAAGTGGATTTTTAAAAACTGTATTTAAACTGTTGACCTGACTTTGGGCTAATATGGTTGTTTTTGTAATGTTTTTGTAATGATCAGAATTATTGTAATTTTCATATATATTATAATGGTGTGTTTTCCAGCACTAATTTCCATAATTTTTTTAAAAGGGGGGGGGGAAGACCACATCTGAAACAGCAGAAATCTGGATCAGAAATTTTCATATTTTTGTTCCTTGTTTTAAGTTACAGCTAATGCTTAGTCGAAGGGTTATATCTAACATAGTGCTAAGTAAACGTCCTATCAGGATTACTGCTAGTACAATGGAACTTCCCCCCTCTTCTCCCTCCATACACACCTGCTCTAGGGGTTCTCCCAACCATCCAGAGCAGATTTTGGTAGGGTGCAGGGAGAAGAGTGGGGGGAAATCACATTGTGCTAGTGGTAATCCTTGCATTGATGGGATGTGACCGTTGAATACCGCCTAAAACCTTTGTATCCAGAAGTGTCAAATCTCTGGTATGTAAGATTATCTGGTTTGGGTCTATTTCCTATATTAATTAGTTCCTGTGTACAGAAACCGTTCTGTACCAGAGTGTTCTTAAAAATCTGGTATTTTTAATACTTTTTTGAATACAAGTGAGCACCATGTTATTTTTATTCCAAGTACTATCACTGGAGACTCCCCAGGATTCCACATATCAAATGGCAATGCATAAAGAAGAGAAAGGCTTGAAAATAGCAGTCTCTGTACCTATATTTGCCCCTGAGGTAATCTGCATCCGCTATAATTGAAGCTTCTAATGCAACATAATTTCATTCATCCTCTCTCATTGTCAGAATGTAGAAATTCAGATCAATTTAGTCTTTGCAGTAATTCATTCTGTGATGCTCTGCCACAAAAGCTGGATTTTATGTCAAGATAGAAGAGTTAAAATGATTAGACAGCAATATCCAGAATATTTGATACATCTGCCACGTTAGGTGTATGAATCTGTATGACAAAAGGGGCCATGGATGGAAGGAAGGGGGTTGCATTCATCTTTGCATTTTTCCTACCATTTTTCCTTTTCTTCTCTGGATTGTCTGTGGCCAACCTCCTTAGTTTCCCTGTCCCAACATGACCCCCACTTTCTGCACTGTTCTCTTCCACTTCTTCTTTCGTCTACATTTGTTCTTTGCTTGGCACTTTTTGAAGAACTGGCATGATTGCGCATGGTGTGGTAGGCATGGGAATACAAAAGAACTGCCCTGCTCAAACGGGATAAGCCATATTTTTGCCTACCTGATAGTAAGTAAGTAAAATTTTATTTTTGAGTCGCCTATCTGGCCAAATTAACGGCCACTCTAGGCGACTTACAACATACAATAAAATACAATAAAATCAATAAGGATCACAATTCATCTAAAACCCCACTCTTCCGATTAATGACCACCTTAAAAACTAACCCATCCCAGAGACCCCATAGCCCTGCCTGAACAGCCAGGTCTTCAAGGCCCGGCGGAAACCTATCAGGGAGGGGGCATGGTGAAGGTCGAAAGGAAGGGAATTCCAGAGGGTGGGGGCCACAATCAAAAATGCCCTCTCTCTGGTCCGCACCAGTCTCGCTGTTTTAACTGGTGGGATCTTGCCACTAACCAGTGGCCATTGACCCAAACACTAGGGGCACCACTAGACAGCATATGCCTGGAGAATCAGCTGCTGGGACTTGATGAGTTGCTCACTACAACAGAATAAATGTACTCAAACTATGTCTACACTTTCTGTAACTTGCAGCCTTATTCTGCAGCACTGGATCTGCTTCAAGAACCCTCTGTGCTAGCACAGCAACTCCAAGTGGAACAGGTCAGGGAGTGGCTGGTGAGAGAGCGATGGAGCTACCTGAATGAAAGGCAGTCTTTGCCTGTCAAGCATTGACATTGTGGGTGGGTTGAAGCTTTGTAAAGGCAGGTTAGGGGGTGAAAGTGGAAAGCTCTGTGCCGCCTGCCAGATGTAGCACTTTAGGAGAGCTATGGCAGTGTAAATGTCAGCGTTAACCACAGCACCCAAGGGCAAGAACTAGGATCAGGCTGAAAAGATAAAACAAACAGGGATACTTCTGCACTGCATCTCCCTCCCCTCCCCCCACACACCTATCAACAAATAGGAATTAGGATTGTAGCCTAATTCACCAAATCAAAAGGATTTGATACAACGGAATCTTTTAATGAGTCCCTTTGTAAACTGTACAGTTGTGCTCAGCCACCAAGGCTTGCCTTTTATCTGTGCATTAAAAAAAATCCAATCTGTTTACGAATCTGTCTGTGCTGTGTTCACTTCAGTCTGGTTTGAGTTCTGCTCCCAGTAAAATGAAGCTTTGTGCTCCCATTCACTGTTACGGAGAATTTAAAAACAACTTTTTCCCATTTGGCAGAAGCAGATGAAATTTGTAGGCATAGGTGCTCCTCTGAAGTGGATTAAGTCTGCAAAATTGCAGGTCCAGAGGTTTTTGTGAGGGAAGTACAGGAGACTCACTTTCCTACATAAGCCAACAAAAAAACCCCTCCAGAATCCATATTAGTTTCACTGTGTGTATGTGTGTGTTTGTGTGTGTCTTTCTTGCTTGCTGAGCTTTAGACTCACAACAGCCCTTTCCCTCTGCAGAGGTGGGGGACCTATTAAGTTGGTCCGCTCCCGGAGGCTTATGGATCCTGTTGCTTTCCAGAGTGCTCTGGGAGTTTTTCCGGCTGATAGTACTGGCGCTCCTGTCGAGGCCATGGTCGACCTGTGGAATACGGAGATGACCCGGGCCATTGACATGATTGCCCCCGCGCGCCCCCTTCGGTGCAGAACTCAAACAGCACCGTGGTATACCCCGGAGCTGAGAGTGATGAAGCAAGAGAGAAGGAGGCTAGAGTGCAGGTGGAGGCGAACTCCTGATGGATGCAGTCATTCTTTGGTGAGTGCCTCCACTAAGGCGTATGTAAAAGTGGTTAGGGCGGCAAAAAAGTCTTACTTTGCTGCCACCATTAGATCATCTCTTTGCCGCCCAGCGGAGCTTTTTAGGGTGGTACGAGGGCTCTTACATTCTGCCCCTCATGACACTAAAGAAACATCAGAAGCCCGCTGCAACGAATTTGCGGAGCACTTCCAAGACAAGATTGCTTGCATCCGTCGGGACTTAGACTCTGATGTTATTGTCGGTGCGTGCGTATAGATACCGAACAAGTAAGCAATTCTGGTGCTGAATAGATCCAGTAAATAAGCCAGGCCAGGCAAGTATCTTGTAAGAGTCTTTACTGACAAAATACATTAAACACAGTTCTCTCTCTAAACGACTTTCCCCCACACCAGAGCTTCTGTGAGTTCCCTTCTTATCTACCCGGTTGCCCTTGCCAACCAGCTGCTGACCTTGACAAACCTGGCACTCTGTTCTGCTCTGCTTAACTCTTTTGTTTCAGGTTTCTTTCTCTCCACTAAAAACCCTGTCTGTGAGTCTCATAGTTTGCTTTACTGAACAACAGTTATTACAGATGATTCCATTGGAGTGTCCAGAGCACGGTCTTGTCCTTCATTGTTGGATGAATTTCAGTTGGTGCAGCTTGAGGAAGTGGACAAGGTGCTTGGAATGATGTGGGCGACCACGTCCACCCTGGATCCTTGCCCATCTTGGCTGGTGAAGGCCGGCAGGGCTGTAACCACCGGCTGGGCCAAAGAGGTGATAAATGCCTCCTTGAGAGAGGGAGTAGTCCCTGGTAGTCTCAAGGAGGCAGTAGTGAGACCTCTTTTGAAGAAACCTTCTTTGGACCCAGATGTTCTGAACAACTACAGGCCGGTGGTGAATGTCCCTTTTTTGGGCAAGGTCTTGGAACGGGTGGTCGCCGGCCAGCTCCAGGCGCTTTTGGATGAAACCGATTATCTGGATCCGTTTCAATCCGGTTTTAGGCCCGGTTTTGGCACCAAAACAGCCTTGGTCGCCCTGTATGATGACCTTTGTCGGGAGAGGGACAGGGGGAGTGTGACTCTGTTGAGTCTCCTTGATCTCTCAGCGGCGTTTGATACCATCGACCATGGTATCCTTCTGGGGAGGCTCGCGGAGTTGGGAGTTGGGGGCACTGCTTGGCAGTGGCTCCGCTCCTACTTAGCGGATCGTCGCCAGAAAGTAGTGCTTGGGGAACACTGCTCGACACCCTGGACTCTCCATTGTGGAGTCCCTCAGGGGTCAGTCTTGTCCCCCATGCTTTTTAACATCTACAAGCAGCCTCTGGGTGCCGTCATCAGGAGTTTTGGAGTGCGTTGCCATCAGTACGCTGATGACACGCAACTCTACTTCTCCTTTTCACCTTTTTCAGGTGAGGCTGTTGATGTGCTGAACCATTGCCTGACCGCGATAATGGACTGGATGAGAGCTAATAAACTGAAACTCAATCCAGACAAGACTGAGACACTGTTGGTGAGCTCTTTACCTGCCCAGATGGTGGATGTTCAGCCTGTTCTAGATGGGGTTACACTCCCCTTGAAGGAACAGGTTCGTAGTTTGGGGGTCCTTTCTGACCCTTCCTTGTCGCTTGAGGCTCAAGTGGCCTCAGTGGCGCGGAATGCGTTTTACCATCTTCGCTTAGTAGCCCAACTATGCCCCTATCTGGACAGTGACGATCTCGCCTCTGTTGTTCATGCTCTGGTAACTTCTAGATTGGACTACTGTAATGCGCTCTACGTAGGGCTGCCCTTGAAGACTGTTCGGAAACTTCAGCTAGTGCAAAACGCGGCAGCCAGGTTGTTGACGGGGACCCATTGGTCCGCGCATATAACACCTGTCCTGGCCCGTTTGCACTGGCTACCTATTCGTTTCCGAGCCAGATTCAAGGTGCTGGTTTTGACCTATAAAGCCTTACACAGTGTGGGACCGCAATATCTGGTGGAACGCCTCTCCCGCTATGAACCTACCCGTTCACTTCGTTCAGTATCTAAGGCCCTCCTCCGGGTACCAACCCATCAGGATGCCCGGAGGATTGTTATTAGATCCAGGGCCTTTTCTGTGGTGGCCCCCGAACTATGGAACAGCTTACCTGAGGAGATACGCCTGGTGCCTACGGTACTTTCTTTTAGGCGCCAGGTTAAGACCTGGTTATACTCCCAGGCATTTTAACGTTCATGTTTTATATTCAATGTTTTTTACTCTACCTTGTTGTGACCTTGTATGTTTTATTGTAACTTTGTATTTTAACTCTGGTGTTCACCGCCCAGAGAGCTATTCGCTATGGGCAGTCTATAAATAAAATAAATAAATAAATAAATAAATAAATAAATTCTTACCTTAAAAAAAATTAAGAGGTGGCTTAGAGGTATGTATTTGGGGAGTGAGGTCCAGTGTGGGAATGGCGGCAGGAGTGTTGGATTGGCTCAGCTGTCACACCCACACCACACTTCTTTCCCCAAGCTATATCCCCCTCCCACTCAGTACGGGGCAGCAACATTTGGTGTATGGAAGCCAGGTACACAATGCTGCAGTGCCTTCGCAGCCCCACTGACTGCTACTTCTCTGTCCAAATGCTAGAAAAGCTGGAAGAATATAGCTGTAGAGGCTATGGAGGAATAAGCTGTGGGAGAAGGGCAGCAGTGCTATCAGAAGAGGTCCAATGTCTAACATTGCATAACTGCACCACTGGAGGAGGGACTCTTTGGGACTCCTCATCCATGCACACCATTTACCGTTAAAATTGGACCCCAGCCCTTTTTTCATGATTGAAGCAATCCTGTGTTTAAGTACAGGGAACTACCAGCATTGCTTCCAGTTTGGCCCGTATAAGGACAGTGGCACATCTCCAAGACACAGAGAAAGGGGCAGGAGACATTATATGGAATCTCCTACCCAAATATTGATCTTTGCTTTGGATAAGCATTCAGGGGTGTTATGGGTTAGTACAGCTCCAAGGGAGTTGTGCTATGGGAGATAATTTTAAACATTTCTCTGGATGAGCCCAACAACCAAAATAATTAAATAGAAATGCTCTGCTATCCTTTGTTCTTGTTAGCCTCTACAGTCTGCAGGCAGTCCAAGTGGCATTCACCAGTTTGGCACCCGCCTGTACAAGTCAACCTGCAGTAAAATGGCTTTACGCGCCAAATGTTTAGACTGGAAGAAAAATAAAACATGTTTAGTTAAAGCTGTTTTTTGTATTCTCTGTTGTGCCTGCATTTTGGACTACACCCTTCAGTACAATTACCCAAAAGACTGAATCCCATATGTGCTGAAAGACTTTTAATTGGACAGAGTATTTCAATTTATGGCAGCTTGGCAAAATGTTTCTCATTTCTGCTACATCCACCTGCAAATAAGTGCTACAAAATTCACATCTCTTTGTCACTGTGTTGTCCTTGGATTAGAAGGATGGCAGCACACCCACTTTCGTAATAAATGCATGTACTTATTTACAACGAAAGAGCACAAAGACGGGGAAATAATTGAAACTGATGCTGTTACACAGAAATATTTAAGCAAGTGTCTTATGAAAGCGGAAAGGGAGAATCATTGTGGATTTGAAAACTCTGGGACAGATTACACAGAGAGTGACAGATTTCTAAGCCAGTCATATATTAATCATATTTTATCCCTTCCTTTTTTCCATGAAGCTGGGGTTCATCCCATTTTATTCTCACCACAACCCTGTAGGGTAGGCTAAGCTCAGAGACTGATTTGCCCAATGCTTCAACTTCATGGCTGAGCAGGAATTTGAACGTAGGTTTATCCAGTGCATAACATCACACCGACTCCTGGCTACCTCATTATTTAGAAACAGATTCACTTAGATTGGTTAGTTCAAGGTAGGCCTACTATTGCAGATAATTATTGTTGTGCCTTGGCTGAACACTGTGCCCTTTGAACAAGGGCACCAGGTTTTATGTAGAGTAATTTTGTTGTTTTATTGCTAGTGGTTTTATTGGTTCTAGTTTTATTGTTTTTACTGCATCTCCTATTGTTTTATTTGGTTTTTGTTGTTTATTGGTTGTCATGTTGCTTTTATTGTTATTTTAATATTATGCTACACCACATTATACATCTTTAATGGAAAGGTGGAGTGAATGAGCCTAAAAATTAGTAAACAAGTGTGCCTACTTTGTAGATTAGTAAAGCAACAAAAGAGCCTTGTAAAATCTTAAAGATTATGATTTTGTAGGCAAGGTTCTATTTTTTTTTTCAGATGTAGTTTAAGTCGCACTATGTACTCCATGTACTCTGTAAATTTATAATTGATATCTGTAGCTAAATTAGTAGCAACCTTGGTACTAGAATCCATTATTCTAAATACTCTTCTGCAACATAATAATATAGCAGCAGAGTAGTGGAGGCTGGTGTATTAGGGCTACTGGGGCTTAGCCCTACCAAGTGGAATGCCCAGCATTCTTTTTTAAGTTTCCCCAAAAATCTAAGCCGTACTCTTTCCTGACCCAAATATTTTTCCACAATCCATTTCAACACAGAGAGAGTCCGGGATACTTTTCTGTCAGTCTCCTATGCTCTGGCCAATCAGCTCTCTGCACTACTCAGCCAATCAAAATCCAAAAGTAACTATCGCCAGGAGGTCTCACCCATCTGTCTCCAGCCTGAAAAACCCACTTTTTCACCTTACTGAGGAAAATGGCCATTTGCCCTAGCTGTGCAGGTTTTCCCTCCGTCCTTTTGTCATTATCTCACTCCTTTTAATGTATCTAACCTTAACTGTATCTAACCAAATTACTTTTTGGTAGCCCAGGGAGATGTTCTGAGCATGCTCCAGACTTCAGAGCTGTTACCTTGTAGACTACATCTCCAAACTCTTTAAAGTAGAACCAGGAAAAAGGTGTGACTATTAGTTGCTTTTTTAAAAAATAGAATTTGGAGAGAGAGAGAGAGAGAGAGAGAGAGAGAGTATGGTGGCCACAGTAGACACAGTATTAGTCTTCCTCTATTATAAATATATATGTAGGGTTTTTAAATATATATATATACTATTGCATTTTTGTAAATGAGGGATAGGAGGATTTGGAGGGGAAATGGTGGACTGTGGACAGCTTGTGTGTGTTTGTGCTGGGAGGAGGCTGATATAGTCTCCAGATTGTGAAGCTGTGGCACCACCACTCCACATCACTGCTGTGGTGCTGCTACATGTGGTGAGCTTAGAACCCGAGGACAGGCCTTTTCAGCCTAAAAGGAGAGAGTCTGGTTTGTGCAGGCGGGGACTTCAAGTTCTCTCCCTGCCCCCATTGTTGCCTAGTCCAGGATCCACCAGGCCAAGGCCAAAAGGAGAGTTTGGTCTGTCCAGTTCTGGTGAGATGGGTGGGTGAAGAAAATCTTTCTTTTAAGGCTACCCTTTGTGTATTAAAACATGGTGTTATGATAAAGGCATTCTCCTGGGTTGTGGTGTGAATATGCACTGTTTGTAATTGAAGATATAGGTGAGACCTCCTTGCTAGCAACTTTGTAAAGGGCTGTAGACTCCCCAACGATCCCCAACGATTGAACATGCTCTCGCATGAGGTCCACCTGGCACATTCATTGACATCTTTTTGGCATAGGGTTGCCAGGTTCCTGGCCTGAGACTGCTCCTGTGTCTTCAGGAGAAGAGATAGTCAGCCAAGTGCAGGTGTTCTTGCAACTCTGTAATGAGAAAAACCACAAGGTGGAATTCTCCCTTCCCCCTGCACAACTTTTAAAGATACAGAAGATTTCTTGGTTGCCAGGCCCGGCCTCCAATTGGTCTTCTGTATCTTTAAAAGTTGTGCAGGGAGGAGGGAGAATCCCACCTTGTGGTTTTTCTCATTATACTGTTGCAAGAACACCTGCACTTCACTGACTTTCTCTTCTCCTAGAGATACAGGATCAGTCTCAGGCCTATTTTGGCACCAGGTAATGACTTACCTTTTTTCCCAGACATTTGATAGACTTAGATGGTGTTGTCTGTTATTGGTATGCTGCCAACGCTTCCTGTGGCTAAATGGGAGTGGTGTTGTTTTATTATTTTGTTTTTATAGCATATATTTGTTTTGTTTTTAACATTTGCTTTTTGTGTGTAATTGTTTGTTTTTGTTGTAGATGCTTTGAGACCTTCAGGTAACAAGCGTCTAATAAATCTAACAAATAATAATATTTGCTATGATGTGGAGAATTGTTTTATAAATCATTCCCTCAGGAATAATCTTTAGATTCTCTGAGGGGAAACTCTGGACTAGGTCCTAGGCATCACATTGGGAGATCAGTGTTTTTTGGAATTGCACATCTCTAACAATAAATATATTTACACAAGTGTAGTGTAGTGTGAATGTTGCAGCCCTTCTGGATTTGCTTAGAAGCCACATGACTGCCATGTTTAATTGATAATATGACACTTCAAACATTTCAAATCTATTACTGTAATGCAATGTATTTGATGTTAATTCTAGCTAATTTATTTGAGAGTTCTGGGATATCTTGTATGAGATCTATGGAAATCCCAAGGAATCCTGGTTTGGCTGTTTTTGTTTGTTGTCAGCTGTCTTGAAGCAAGATGTTAAAAGGATGCTGGCAAATTCTTATTTTTATACACATATACACACAGGTAAGCTCTATATAACACAGTGGGACTTGTGTCTGAGTGAACATCCATAGGATTATGTTGCATGACCGTTCCCTTGCTGGGGAACGCTGCTCAGTTGATGAGAATATGAGAAGGAGAGCGTTCATGCCCTGCTATTAGGCTTCACGTAGGCATCTGGTAGGGAACAGAATGGGCGTTTGGTCTGCTCCAGCAGGGCTCCTTCTATGTTCTTATGGTTAATGCTCTTTGGCCCCACTGAAGTGGCCCTACCAAATTCAGAGACCATTGGCTGCAGCTGCATTAGAGGAAATGTTTCGTAAGCGAATATGTTTGTTTGAATTTGGGAAATGTTGCTTCCAGGGCATATATAATAATATACTATGTTTTCAAGTTCTCATCTGAAATCATGAAAGCTAAAAACCTTTTGGAAATTAAGATTTACGTAGTATAGTACACATATTTACCTGGGAGAAAGCCACATTGAACTCAGTGGAACTTGCTTCTGAACAGACATGTATAGGAGTGTGCTGTAGGGGTTATATCTGACAAAATCATGCTCAGAGTAGAGCCACTGAAATCAATGGACTCCAATTAACAATAGCTAATTGAAGTTCATTGATTTTAGTGGGTCTATTTGGAATATGACGTAATCACGTACAACTCTTAATTGGCTTGATTATCACTTGTTTGTTCATCTTGGTGATTTGTAAGGGCTATGCCCTTAAAGGAAACCTATAAATACGAATACAAATTAAAATAAAAATGCTTTATACCTGTTTTGTTAAATATATTTTTAGTATGCAAAAACTGATAATGCACAAAGAACTTTTTTGGTATAGTCCCAACCAAGGCAGAAAGTCTTGTTTGGCATCCTGCATATTAACATGAAGCATGGTCTCTTCCCTAAACTGCGTCCTTGTTGCTGAGGTGACTGGTGACCTGAATTGATGCTGGGGGCTAATTGCCTGGCTTGATGGATGATTCTTTTCAAGGCAGAGAAAGTAGGTCACCAGCGTTCAGAATTTAGGATTGGGACAATTTAAGTATTTGTGGAGACTTTCTAACATTAAGCTGCCAAAAAGCTTTTGCTCTTCTTAAGACCTCTGAGTGAAAATCAACTAAATATCCAAGTTAGTATGCAAGCTTAGTTTTTTTCCACTGCCCATGAAAGTGATGATAATATATAATCCCGATGAAATGAGCCAAAAAGAAACTCTGAAAAACTTACCATAGTTGATATGCAATAACAATATAGTTTCCTGGCACATCATTTGCAGAAGCCCAGTCACTTAAAACTAAGAGAAATAGTACCTTAAGGACCTTAATCAATCTTACTCTGTCAGTGTGACAGATGTGCACACTTTCCTTAATGAATAATGGGGGGGGAAGCCCTTAGTCAATCCGTACTTTTCAAGGTACACCTCATTAAGCGTTAAATTCACATTAGTTGTTTGATTTTAATGCTAATGATGAATTGACTAGGCCAGATTATTTTAAGAACCTAGCATAAGAAAAGCACTGCTAGATAAGACCAAACCACGATTCTCTCTACAGTATTTCTGATTTCCAGAGGTGAGTGTTAGTGCCTGTGCAAATGTGGCCAAAATAACACAACCCACACAACACAGAGATATCAGCTGGCTTGGGCAACCCCCAAGGTTAGTAGAGGTTAAAAAAAAAATCTGGAGACCCCCAGAACAGCCCAATGAAAGCATGCTTAGCAGCCACAGAATGCTGAGTTTTTTTGGGGGGAGGTGGGAAACTGAGTCAGAAGGGGAATAGAATGGAGCATCCCAAAGGAGCTGCTCTCAGAGTGGAGAACTTGTGGGGGTCCAGAAACATCTGGAAGCTACTTCATCAGCCTACTTCATCAGCCCCAGCCAGAATGGCCAATGGTCAGGGATGATGGAAATTGTAGTCCAAAAAAACTTGGAGGTTCAAGGGTTCCCCATCTCTGCTCTAGAAAATGGAGGCTTAATTTAGCTGTCATGTCAATGGCACTGATAGATGTATGTTCCCCATAGACCCATCATCCTCTCTAGTCATGCTGCTAATTTGTTCCACTTTTCTCCACACAAATGCTTAGTATGAGCATCTGCCTACATAAGGACAGCTGCAACCAACTAGCAATCACAGTACATCTGTATGTTTTATCATGTTCACCATATAGAAAATAAGTGCTACTCCTTTGTGTGCATCAGTTCCAAGATACATTGTTACTTTAGAAAATCCAAAGCTTTCACCGTTGTATGGTGTCTTGTATTGTATACTCAGCAGCTCCTTCCCATGTGGACCTTTCCAATCAAGTGGATTAATGAAAACCAGATTTCTCCTTAACTGGCCTGGTATCTGGCCCAACTCTTTTCATAATGATGTAGGTGAAAGTGATTTGCTAGAGAAGGGTAGCTGTATTCCTTACTGCCTTCTCATATTGGATTTGTGATTGGTCCAAGCAGCTGAGAGTAGCTGCCTGCCTGTGTCTTACCTTGATAGAGGGAAGTCCTATTTGAAGGGCTGTCTGAGGATAGTCCTCTGTTTGATGGGAGTCCTCTATTTGAAGGGGTCTCCAGCCCAGCTTGGCTTAAAGAAAAAGAACCAAGAAAGGATAGCAGGGGCCTTGAGTTGAGTTGCCTATCAACAGAGATCACTGAGAGAGCAGACTGACTAGCACACAGGTCACCTCATTATAATCTTCCACTCAGTGGTAAAAATGTCCTATATTTCTATAGAAATTATCTCTAAATTTGCATCTATACCTATAAATTAGCATGTACAAATTTTATGCAAGCAGGTACCTGCCTTTGTCCACTTTTTGGTGATGCACCTCCTCAATGGCCACCCTAACTAAGGATACTAGGATTGCAACGTAGGTTGCTTGCAAAAGTGGCTGTGCAGTGGGAATGAAATTATTTTTTGGATCCATCTACTTTATGGCCATTTACAACAAATGGCTGCCAGTGTTTTTGTTTTTGTTTTGTCCAGTACAAGCCACAGTGTGGATGGGAACATATTGTTTAAGCATCCTAGGAAAAAGAACTGTATAGTTAGGTTAAAGAAATTTCAAAATGTAACCTTGAAAGAAACTTTCAAAAGTCCCCAATCACTGTTTCCTTGATCAGGAAGATGATTTAATGCTAACAGTTCTGCCTAAATCAGTATGATCTGGACTTTATAATGTGTATTTTCTTCAAATACCTCTTTTCCTTCCCTTAACATGACATGACTCTGTAATGGACAAAAACACTCTGCAAGAACTGAATATGTGGACCACTTGGGAACATTTTCTTACTAAATATTTTTTGTTTAAGTTGAAAGAACTCCATCATATAAACAAAACATAGCCATGAACTATCTTAAAATATGTAGCAAAGTGGAAGAATAGTGTACATAGCATGTCTCTGGTATAATGAACTGTTTTGTTTTGTTTGCAGTGCATTGATCATAAATGTTTACTACCCATTAATTAATGGCTACAGCTTGACCTATGCTCACACAAAAGTTCCCAAAACCAGACAAAGTCAGGATCAGAGAATTAAACTGGAAAAGAAGTGAAGTACAAAGGAGTACTGCAGATGGTAGCATTACTTTCAGGAGTAAAAGCAATGCGGGACAAGGAAAACTTTGTGGAGGAGGAAAAACCCTGAGAGATATGGTTACTGACAGCATAGTCCCATAAATGTTTACTTGGATGTCCCACTGTGTTCAATGGAGCTTAGTTCCTTGTAAATTTCTTTAGGACTGCAGCATTAATGTTTCTGACACTGAACCACTCCTAAGAGATAAATAAATCTACTTGACATTGAAACAGCATGCGAGCACTAATTTTCCTGGGAATTATTATTATTATTTTACACAAATTTATTTTCCTGCAATGTGCAAAAGCTAAAATTGACAGCAAGATATAGAGTAATCAACAAAGAATTCAGAGGGATGAAATATTTGTTGAATTTCACTTAAATCTGTGAACACTACAAATGGCATACAATGTGGATTTAGAAGAACTGGAAGACTGGAAGAAGTGCAAATAATTTGTTTTCTACCCTCAGGTTTTCATCTCCAATATGTGGCAACTGTACTGAATATTCATTACAGGGCCATTTTGCTGAGAAAATGTACTTGTGAATTGCTTTGGAAACTTATAAACACAATATAAATGGCTGAATTTATTTATTTAACATACATCTTTCCTCCGTAACATTGGTTGTCATGCGGACCAAGTGAGGTGTCCCTACAGATTTCTCTGTTGCCTTCTCTTCCAGGTTCCTTAGCTCAGCCTAAGCCAACCTGATGCCCCCTAGCAGTTTTGGACTACAACTCCCATCAACCCCAGCCAGCACCAAAGGGCAACAGGTTGGTGAATGCTGCCTTAGCATTTCCTGATAGTACGTCACCTGATAATACGTCAATCTACCTTTCTGCTCTGATTTCTTCTTATTTATTTGTTATCTTGTATTTCCATTTAAAAAATGCCCAAGGTGGCTAATCACAATAAAATCCAAAATAGAAATTAGCCACTCAATATAATAATCAATAATATAGTAAAGCTGTACAAAATCAGACATAAGAGCAGATAAAACATTAAGAAAACCAGTTAGAAACATAAATAAATTAAAAAATACACATGAGAGCACAGGACAGCTGAGAAGAACAAATTGCCTGAAATCCATGTTGTCTGATTCTGAGTATGTTTACTCAGAAGTGAGTCCCATTCACTTTAATAGACCCTACTCCCTAATAAATATGCTCGGTATCGCAACCTTGTTCTTGGATCTCCACCCCCCTCCATTAAATTAATGGATTTCCTTATTTACTTTTCAGTTTTGCCTGTTCCCATTTCTGCCCTTTCTGACATGAGCCACCACCTTGCTGGTCTCAGTCAGGTCAGTGCCTGGATGGCTAATGACCCAGGACCTCTGTGTGATTCTGCCTTGCATTCCATGAATTTTTACACCCTCCATGAAAACTCCAAGATGATTTGCTTGTATGGGACTCACCACATGTGACGAAACCTACAACTTTTCAAAGGCATGTGCAAACAAATGAGGAGGGATGGCATACCATCATTCCCTGTGTAGATTTATGCTGTCATTTGCTTTCTGCAGTGTCAGCAGCATGATGATGAAAACAAAGCAGTGCAGTAAGACCTACAGGGAGCTGTGTAAACACACTAGAAATCACAGGTCTGCTGTGATTATTGTTATCCTTGCTAAGAAAGAGACAAGCCCAGGGTAAAGGAAGCAGCACAGTGAGAGACATATCTGCATCTGTGAGAGATGATATGAAATGAGGAGGTCTTATAAGCGACACAGATTCCAACCTATACCATCTATGCAAGGGGTGGGAACATGTGAGTCTCCTGATGTTGCTCTACTACATTTCCCATTACTCCTAACCATTGGCCATACTGATTGGGGCTGATGGGAATTGGGGTCCAACAATGTCTGGATGCCCAGAGGTTTCCCACCACTGAACTAAGCTATCATCTCAAACCTTGCTATTTCTGCACTGAAAAACACTTGGGCTACAAGTCTCCAAGCATGGCACTTTGTCTCATGGTGACTTTTTAAGATAAAACTTCAAAGTTATATTTTCTGATTTACTTACAATCAAACTAGCCAGCAAAGAAACATATGTACACAAACATAGTCACTTATCAGTAACAAAAAACATATGTTGAACAGCCTCACACGATATCTCTGTTGCTGGGCTGTTCTACTTAAGGCTACAAGTGGAGGATTGAATGTTTAATGCTCTTTCAAGTTAAAAGCACCCTGAATGTTCAAAACTATGTATCAGGAAAGCTCCTAAGACAGAACATTTTTATGTTACATGCTTGTTTTGTTTGTGCAGGACTTTTTTAAAAAATGTGGGGGAGCATATGATGTTCCTGAAGTGGTACAGTCATATTACAAGTATATCAGATGGCTTGCAGATTGCATAGGCTGGCTCTCAGAGTTCAAAGTGGCAATAGTCAACTACCTCGCAGGAGATACGTGTGACCTTCCTGGACACCTTCCTTTTAAGTCTCCTGACCGAAATCCACTGTGACCCTGCTCCCAGACCCCCCTAATGATTGTGGCCTCTCTTTTAGCCAGGATTATGTGGCCTGGAGGCCTTGCTGTTCTGGATCCATCAGAAATAGAATTCTCAGATATCCCCTTTGACTTTGGTGGGAAGGAGGAGCAATTACTAGTCTAAACTGAAGACTGGCAGCTCAAACCAACAATCACACAGGGTTGTTTACTCTCCCTCTTCACTGTCTGAGAATGCATAGGACACAACTGAAGCTATTAATAGGTGCCACACCATGTATGGATCTATGTCAGTGTGCTGACTTTTTACATGTCTAGAAATTCATTTGGAGCAAAGCACTAGCAATCATCTAGCTCTGCCGGGGATGTAAGGACTCAGCTGGACTTTGGACTTTCTCAGATGAACTCCTGTTATCCCTAGGATGGCCATGTGTCCTACTTTACAGAGGCAGTTCTTTACTTGAAGGAGTCCTCTATTTGGAGGGCTGTCTGGTCTCAGCCCAATTTAAAGATAACGAACCCAAAAATGAAAGAGCAGGAGCTTGTAATTGCCCATCAAGGCACGCAGCTCACCTTCTCATAGTCTTCCCCACTAAGGTGAGATGGGTTGTACTTTCATTTAAATTACAGTAATTATTTCTCAGTTTGCTTCTATAAATGTAAGTTAGCATATCTAAATTGTATGCAAGGTTGTCTCCTCTTTGGGCCCTTCTGTGTGTGTGTTATGTACTGCTTCCTTTTTGATGATGTGTAATTAGCCACCCTAGTTGTCGCTCGAAGTAATCTTGTAGTACCTATAAATCTCTGCTCCAGTTCTGATCCTCCTTCAGAACTGATCTGCTCACCCTGCCTGAAACAGGTCACAGTCAGTCAGAGCTTGGAAAAGTTACTTTTTTGAACTACAGCTCCCTTCAGCCCAATCCAGTGGCCATGCTGGCTGGGGCTGATGGGAGTTGTAGTTCAAAAAAGTAACGTTGCCAAGCTCTGCAGTTAGTGCAGTACAAGATATCTTGTATTTGATATATGGGACAAGAAGAGTATGTAGATAGCTTTCTATGAAGTCCCTTTTCAAAGGGAACTTAACGCACATTGTGAGTCTATGTAGACTTGCTCCTTCCTCACTTTCCTTTTGGCTTGAAGATAGGTGTAAGCACTTCAAGGAAGGGTAAAACATTTTTATATCATTTACAGTTTGGGTGGCCCAGACTTATGGATGTTCACCATGACAAAGCTTGAACACCTCTGCTCTACTGTTGTTAATGGATTTAACGTCTGATTGGTTTCAATAAGCAGCACATTAACATGTTCAGAAAACACAATTGGCTTCCATGCAAGAATTTAAGAAAAGCTGGAGTTTTTCGGATTGGCTCTTCATGATATGTATCTCTCAGGAATTTTGCTTCTCCAAATTCCACTCCAGTAAAACCAGACATTCTAGTAAAGTTACTTCTTGTTACGTGATTGATCAGAAAGGAGAAACTATAGAGGAATTCTATTTACAGCACAATCCTATACATATCTGTTTAGAAGTAAGTGCCATGGAATTCACTGGGGCTTACTCGTCAATATGCATACACTTTACCCTCTGGTTACAAGTGGAGTGTATGGATAAGCCTGCCACGGAGAACTGTATGAACATGGCAGGCAGCTGAGATCATCATCTGAGACCATTGTCCGAGTACCCTGCCTTTGGAAGTTAGGGAGACAGCTAATGTGTAGTGGCACTGAGATTATGGAACTTGTTACCCACTGAGATTAGGAAGGCACCTTCTCCATTATGTTTTAGGTGCCAGCTCAAAACGTTGTTATTCCAGCAAGCCTTCTCTTGATGGTGACCCATATTGTACTTCTATGAACTTATTTTTTAATTTACTTTACAAATTTATAAACTGATTCACTCCCTGAAGCCATTGAAATGGCAAGCAAAATGAAAATGAGATAAAATATAAAATAAAAAAAAGTTAAAACCATTCGTACAAACTAAAATCTGTGTAACAACTTTTACTGATGTACAGTTATTATTCCACAAATGATTGGCTTACACAAAGCCTTCTCAAACAAATATGTCTTCAGTAGACACCTAAACTTACGATATTCAGTGCTTGCCTAATTTCATGCTGCATTTTTCATGTTTTCTCTATTGATTTAGGGCATAATCCAACTCGCATTTACACCGGGCTGAGGGGAGTTGGATGTGCCAGATCTCCAGCTGAGCCAGCTGGGCCCCAGCTCAGTCAGGCTGCGCCAGCGTAAATTCCTCAGCTGGAACTCAGCTGAGACTGGCATAAGTGAAGCTGGCGTAAGCAGGCGTAACTCCTGAAAAAGGGGTGTCCTGGGGGCATGCTGGGGGCATGTCAGGGGAGGGGCCAAGGTGAGGGGACTTAGGCCACATCCAACTCATGTTCGGAGCACTCCTGCAGCTCCCAATTCAGGCAAAAGTTACACCAAGAAAAAGGTTGGTCTAAGAAAATTAACACAATAGAAGTCAATGGAGAGGGCTTACTCCCTGGTAGGAATATTTGGGAGATCAGGCTTTTACTGTCTGGTCCCTGCACGCAGCTCCTGGCTAAGCCAGTGTTCAGCCAACCTAGAGGCTCCTGAACAACAACTGGATGCGGTGGAATTTTATGCCGGCTTCTCTTGAGCTGGTGCCACTTATGCTAGCTTCCCCTGAGTTGGATTACTCTGGCCCTTGTTTTATTTTGCATTGGTTTTAAATTTTGGGTTTTGTGTACTGCATAGAGATGTTTATAGTATGTGATATAAAAACTGAACAAATAAAGATCCTAAATAAAGGAGAGAGGGTCTTTTCTGTGGTTGCACCTGATTGTTGAATTGTCCTAAGGAAGATTTTCCTCTCATCTTCACTCAGGCACCCAGAAAAGGTATGCTCCATTTGCTTGGACTTTTTAAGGGCTAAATCGATGATTTTGGTAAGCCACCTTAAAATCAACGATGGCAGAAAGGAAGCATACAGTTAAAAGAAGAAAGAAGCAGGGTGGTTTTTTTTAAAAAAAAAAGCTTTTGATTGAAGTTGTTTTATATTTACATACAAACAACAAATACAGGGAACAAAACAAATCTGAATAACAATATAATGTAATTTAAAAAAATTGTTTCAAGATGTAGCTCATGTTTCCAGAGTGAAGGTAACAGAGGGTGGTATATGCAACATTATTGCTGCATCTCTAGAATAGCCTTCCCCAAACTAGTGCCCTACAAATGTTTTCGCCCGCAACTCTGATTAGCCCCAGCCAGCAGGTTGTGGAAGGCTGTTCTAGGAAATACAAACATACACTGGAGGGTACATTATAATTGTTCAATAAAAAATAATGTTCTGCTCATAAGCAAAGCTGTACTCAGCCATGACTTGTGTGAAGAAGCAATGTGAATGCAAAGTGGGAGTGGGGTCATGCTCTTTGCTGCACTCCTCTTGTCCTGAGGCTCCTTGGGTTTCTTCCCGGTCTGCAGTGGGGAGCCTCCTGTACTCGTGTGGGTTTCCTGTACGATCAGAATTCTAAACTGCTCAGGGAGCCTACACAAGCACAGGCATCCCGACGGTGGAACTCCTTCCCCCCTCAGATATGGTTGGTCCTGGGTCTTACAAGCTTTTGTCACCAACTGAAGACCTACAGTACATATTTACCCAGGCTTTTGGCTGAATCCGTGTCTGTGCACTTTGTAAACAGTTATTTGACTCTCTGTGTGGTCTTGCCTGTTTTATTGTTTTTCATAAGTTGATTGTGTGGTTTTATTGGTATTGCACCCCACTTTGGATTGTGTTATAATGAAGAGGAAGTAACACATTTTACAAATAAAAGACAGCAGGCTCCCCAGTTCAGACACTGCGGAGACACTGTCATGGAATATACCATTATTTTACATAACTTTGTTTTGGTCTTTTTTATATATAACAAAGTAATTGTACAGATTTTTTTTAAAAAATGCAGAATTTCTAGACCAATTTAATTATTCTTTTTGAAAATCATGTAGTAGAAATGAAAAGCTTCAGTCATAATCCCCCTTCCAAGGAATTTGGCTTCTGATGCATACATTAATATTCACATGCTGAAAACTGTTCAAGTGAACAAAAGCATTTTAGCGGAGCACAGTGCCGCAATGTGTGTTCCATTTGAAAAGGCAGAAGATCATTTATGAACGTTTTTTTCCCTCAGTTTGGCAATGCTGTGGAGTACAGAAAAGGCTAAGGATGACGGAACACCCACACGAGAGTATCAGCATCAGAACAAAATATTGGTCTGTAATTCTTAACAACACTGAATTCAGCTCTGTTATCTTGGCTAAGGGTTATGAAGCTAACCACATACAACTCCACCATCTTTTGGATGAAACTAATTGTCTAGATTGTTTAGGTTTGGATTTGGAACAGAAATTGATCACCCTGCTAGATGACTACACTGTGACCCTGTCTGTTCTGACAGCCTTCTGGGTCGTCAAACTGTGTTGAAAGATGGAGGCACCTAGGGTTGGCCCAGGGATGCTGGGGCCCTTGGGCACCAGCCTGCCCTGGACCCTGGCACCCGCACGCATGCACGCCCCACCTATGTACCAGGTGGGCAGAGGAGTGGGAGGTTGGGCGGGTGAGGGGGTGGGATGGTGGGCGAGCGAGCAAATGGGGTGGGTGAGTGAGTGGGGGGAGAGGAGGAAGCTCTCTAAAGGCATTTCTGAAGTGGCTCGTTTCCAAAGCTGTCTATGGGCCCATCCAAACTCACCCGGATATGTCCTTGCAAGGCTGAGAATGTCAGATAAAGCCATACTACAGCCCCCACCTTCCCCAAATAGAGCAATTTTATCTCACAAGGAATTTTCTGTGTGAGTTTGAGGGTCCCATGGCTGAAATAGCAGCGACCCTTTCCTGAGAGGAGAGAGATGAGAACTGGGAGAGTCTGGGGTGTGTGCGTATTATAGATATATTTATAATGGACTGATGAACGAAGTGGGTGTAATCCTTTGGCCTGGTGTCTGTCAAAGATTGCTTCGGATCCTTGGCTTTCAGCGCTCCCCTTCTTCAGAGGAGTGGCTCCAACTTCGTGCTCCTAAGGAGTGGCTTAGGCTGTGATCCTGAAGGCATTTACTAGGGAATAAGCCCCACTGTACATAGTGGGACTGACTTCTGAGTCAATTCCCACAGGATCACGTTGTGAAGCATTTCTCACATCTGCGCCCCTGCATCAGACCCACAGCATCGGACCCCGGCTTCAGGGTCCTCCTTCCCATTGCCACATGGCCATTCTGTCTACATCAGTTTGGGTCCCTGACCCCAGCGCCAGTGCCCAGACGTGACCATTCATTCCCAAATACTCCCACCATGACACACAACTCAGGACATGCCCAAACTTCTCCAGTTTCCCTAATCCCTGTCATAATTCTGCCCAGAGAGCGGCTGCTTCAAGCACAAGCATCTTGGAACCTGGAGCAACAGCCTTTCTGGGCAGATGTGTTCGTCCTCCCCCCGCCCAGAACAGGGCTGCCTAATGGTGCCCTGTTAGTGTTAAAAATAAACAGCTATAGTTGCTTCTGCGCAAATGCACATTTTTGCATCTGCACAGTAGTACTTGCAGAGCCCCCTAACACCACCCCATTTCACTGATTGGTCAAGCATTGTCATTTAGTTCTTGTGGGGCTTCTCGGACATTCACGCACATGTGCAGAAGTGGAAATACATGATTGGCTGGGAAGGAAGGAAGGAAGGAAGGAAGGAAGGAAGGAAGGAAGGGGAAACGCCCAAGGACCACCCCTGGAACACCTATAGTAGTAAACTCCACGGCATTGTGTCTGAGCGCCATAAAGGTAAGGCAATTGCTTCCCGCTTTAGGAAAGCATATCGCATTTTCCAAACAAACGCAAATACGGATTTGAGCATGCAAAAATCTGCAAAAATGACCAATGTTGTATGGACCACGGAAAATTAAACAATACACAAAGCAACCATATTGCACATTACACAGTTGTTTGGATGAGCCCTAAATTACATTGCGTGCACACATACCCAAGACAAGGAACAGGAGACATGCACAGCTGTTGCTCACCTTGCTATATATAACTAAGGTAAATGCAACACACCACTTTCCTGCTCCCAACTATTACATTATTTTCACTTCCGCCCCTGAAAATTGGCAAAATACCCTCCTCCAAGTTGCCCCTTGCAAACGGGTTAGTCAGTTGGCAGAATGCATCTTGCAACAGCTCTACTTTAAACAAACAAAGGTACTCTGTCCTGGATTCAAAGAACTGCGTAATTAATTCTGCTTACCCAAGGAAGTAAGGCACATCCAGATTGTCAGTATTTTGTCAGAGTGATTCAGATGCATCCTAGAACTAGGTTTGCACCTTTAAAGTGGGTTAAAGCACTATGTCATTCTAGCACAACAAATCTACTTTAAAAACAAACAGATTTTTTGGTGGTTTAGAAAGTGACAGGGAAATGCACTGAAAAGTGTGGGATGAATAAATGGTTTATGGGAAGACCATACACCCTGCAACCAAATTAGGATGAATACGGGACAAATGCCCATTGTTATATGACCGCCCTGTAAACAAATCAGAACAAATGCTCAGTAAAGACCAGACATAGTCTAACCTCCGCATAAGCTTTGCACGAACAAATCAGACTGAGAGCTCAATAAATAGGTTGTACAGATGGACCCTTGGACTTCTGTTTCATGAACAGCAGCCCTCCATCTCTGTGATGCACAAAGGGTGATTTTTGAGTCCACCATTTGTGGATCAGCCATCCCAACCAAGAAGGAATATATTGTTTTAAATTGTGTTTTAAATTGTTTTTAAAAGATGTGTTTTAAATTTGTATATTTGTTTTTCATGTTTTTAGTTATTGTAAACCGCCCAGAGAGCTTCAGCTATGGGACGGTATATAAATAAATAAATAAATAAATAAATAAATCCCAGTGTTCTTCTAAGCTGTTGGACACATCTGAAGAATCCTATTGGGATCTTGTCCTTTATACATGCTAAATTTGATTATTTCTTGTAAATAAAGGACAATGAAGCAAACATGTAAAACCCCTGGCTTGATTTCTCTACCCCATCCCATTCATGTAATAGTCACATGAGAGACCTACCTTTACATTTTCCCCTGCTGTTATCTTGCAGTAGGCAGAAAACATTAATAACTAGTTTATGGGTACTGATAGCACTTTAATGATATTGCACACTGTTTCCTGGCCCAGCATTTCCAGTTCTAACTGCATGCTGCTGTTTCTCCCTTTAAATAACGAATATCTTGGCAATTCATTCTGTTATGCCTTGGTTCAGAGTATATGTGACAATGGAATTCTGCAGAGGTGTGAAAATAAAAAAAATAAACAAGTAGTGAAAAGAGATGACCTGAATATACAAGATCTGAACAGGGTGGTTAACAACAGATGCTACTAGAGGTTGCTGATTCATAGGGTTGCCTTAAGTCGCAATCGACTTGAAGGCACATAACATACACACACACAGGGAAAAGTAGTATCCATTAAAAACCTACACTGCAGGTAAAAACAGGAAACAGAGAAAATGAAACAGCCAGTAGAATTTTTATTCAGTCTGGTGCTTTTTTCTCTTCTGTTTCACATAATTAAGTGAGCCAAAACACAGCTGAAATGCTAGCTGTATGTATGGATTTCAGAAATAACCTTCAGGTTTAAGTAATCACAGCTCAGTGTAATGCTTTGAGCAATTAAAGGAATGGGGATGCCTTTCAGGTACATTTACAGTGGCTTTTTATTTCACAGAATTAGGAATTGCTGAATAATTATAGACAGATACTTTCTATGAAATTCTCAGTGTTCATTGTTTCTAAAGTTTTAAAAACTCATCTAGAGCCTTAACCAGGAGCAGGCAGCATGATGAGATGGTGTTGTGGAGCTGTACTCCAAATGCCAGCATTGCAGCCACTTACCAGGATGATGGGGGGGGGGCACAGTGCCAGGGAGGTTGGGACTGTGCATGTATACCAGTGGGAGCACTGGATTGGCTCCACCAGTGAGCACGCACAGCTCCAACCTCACCGCGTTGCCTCCACGCTATCCCAGTAAGAGGCAGCAATGGCATTGTTGGGGGGCAGCTCTGCCGCACCGCCTCACTCTACTTCCACTTCTGTCTTTAACAGAATACAGTACAGAGCTAGAAAGTTGAAAGTCAGTTTTGCTAGATTTAACCTTTGTCTAAATCTCTTGCCCTTGGAATTACAATTACTTGTAAGGCTTAGTATCTTAGGGTTAATTGCACATGATGTTAATCACATAGTTTGCTCTGAAGTCCAGTTTTTTTCTTTCACAGCCCCTCCCCCTCCAGTCTGGCTCAAGACACTGGTGAGAAGGGTAGAGTTTACTGTTGTAGAGCCCTGTTCCATATCAGGGTCATTGTGCAAAGCAACAGGTTAAGTCTCCCTATACCCCAAGCAAAATCTCAGAGCAGATTGGGACCCCCCATGGTGGCAAGAAAAATCATGCACTCATACATAAACAATATTATTTACATCATGTGTGGTTTGTCCTTTGCATGTCAATGGGGCTAAAGTTCTTTTTTTGGGGGGGGGAAGCACATTTTGTGAAAAACGTTTCTGTTAAACATTATTGCAACGCATTGTATGTGGGGCTGTCTTTGAAGGCAATTTGGAAACCATAGCTAGTGCGGAACATAGAGGCTTGATCGTTAACTGGAATAAGTTCTGGCCCTACTTCACTGGCTGCCAGTTTGTTTCCAGGTCCAGTACAAAGTGCTGGTTTTGACCTTCAAACCTTACATGGCTTATGACCTCTATACCTAAAGGACTCTCTTTTCCAGTATGAACCTGTCTGAAAACAATCTCAATCATATGAGGCCCTTTTGTGCATGCCGTCTCCAAGGGAGGTCCAGAGAGTGACAATGAGAGAAGAGACCTTTTCTGTAGTAGTTCACTGTCTGTGGAATGTAATTCTGAGTGAGGCCCACCTGGTGCCGACTTTGTCATATTTTCAGCAGTATTCTTCCAGGCACTTGGGCAGCACCAGTGATTGGATGTTTCTACTCGGATTACCTTTTAATATGTTTATGTTTTTACTCTAACTAGGATTTTTTATACGTTTATGTATTTTTTACGGTATCATATTTTATTTTTGTAAATCACTTCAGGACTGTCTGATGTGAGAAATGATTCATAAATTCAATAAACTAAACTAAATGCTTCCTATTTCTAAGTGATGCTACAAAACTGGGTGAAAATGGTCATCCCTCCAAAATGACTGTCATCACTCTGATTTGGCTTTGTGATATCAAAACAATCTTAATTGTTTTCATGATCACATGACATCATCACATTGCCTACACAGTTCTTAGGATCACCTCAGAAGAAGCCCATCTTCATTTTAAATGGTACCAAAGCTACAGTTTAGGGGGGAAAGCATTTGTGGTAAGCAAGCTAAGCAAGGGGAGGCTTTTTATTAACGTGTTTCCACCAAAAATCTCACTTTGCTTTGAAAAAAGTCATAGGCAAAAATTCAGCACAGTGCTACCGGAAACAAAACAAAGCCTCCGTGCACCTGCAAAATGGTTTCACCTGAACAAAATATATTTAATCCAGACTAATTGCCTGAATAAACACTTGTTAATCTGGAGTGTTTCTCTCCAGGTCTTTGCATGCTTAAATCATACATGTATAGGCCCAGGAGTGTTTTAATTGTCCTATATATGAAGAATATGTGCGAAATCGTATAGCTGAAACATGCACAGTTCGTTTCCTCACAGTAGGTGGCTTGGGTCTCAAAAGTCCTGTGCCTACTGCAACTTTCACTTAAATCAAATCAGGTGTAGGCCCAAGGGAGCAGTTTTAAGGATCACAGGTTAAGGCTATGATAGCAACACTCTTTCACAGTAATTTGTACCAAGGGTGCCACAGCAGTTTTCCTTATTTAGATACATTGAACACCATAGCCTGCTTAGCTAAGGGATTTTAGTACTATTCTTCTTACTATTAGCAATACCTACCCAGAGGTATAACATTTTTATTGCTTTAGAGCGTGATGTGTAGCACCTGAATATCATTTGTATTTTGCATGTGGAAGCCAGATTCTTAAGGCGAACAGAATCCCTTTGGGATGCTAAATGGTGTGTGCTTGTGTGTGGAAAGAAAGAAGAACGAAAGAACATTATGCATACAATTTCACATAATAGATTCAATATAAGGTTCTTTCAATGAAGCACCATGGAAAAAGGACTTAATTCAGTTTTCCCCATATCTAAATTCCATTCAGTTAACAAAAATCCTTTTGGCTTAACATGTTGTGTTAAGGGCTTTCTGTGTTCTCTCAAAATGCCAGGAATTTACAGCTGTTGAGGGTCAAGCTATTAACAGAGGCATTATTTGAGTAATATTTATATGTTATGGTATCCCTCCTGTGGTTAGTTGGAGCTTCACCACTACCTTGGAGCTGGATGGCTGCCAGTGGTGGAGTAGTAGACCTAAGTCCCAGATTTGTCTGTTCACTAGAATGGACACATGGAGTTTATGCAACTGAAGCTACCATTCCATACTGCAACCTTGCTGCTGCACTGTGGGCACAGCAGGAGGTGGGGGGATGGGACGGGCTTTTTCTTCTTCCTTCCAATTGAGGGAAAGCAATGGAAGGCAAATAACTATATCAGGCCTGTTTCTGTGGGCATAACATGGAAACATAAGGGGCTTTGTACCCACTACAACCCATTTCCCCTTGCTCCACCAGTGGATCATTGCCAGAAGAACATCTACGCCGCTGAAGCTTTCTGTCAGCATAGAAGGGGATTGTTCTACTAGTGTACCTCCATCTCTGCCAGATACACTTATGCCACTCTCAATGACCCCTTGTCCAGCTTTGCAGTGGGGTTTGGATTGCACCATTAGATTCTCTCTCTTTCTCTCTCTCTCTCTCTCTCTTCTAATCCACTCCTTTTGCTGGGACTCTGATCTGGCTTTAACAGTCTGGATCTCTCATATCATTGCAGCAACGCTGGGTAGTAACGTTAGTGGTAAGGTTACTTTAGCAGTAAGGCAGATACCATATCTCAATGAAAGAGTGCATGCTTTGCCTACAGAAGATTCAATCCCTGGCATCTCCGTGGCACAGTAGGAAATGACACAAAAGAATAGACAATACAGGCCTAATACTAGGCCAAAGAGTTTGACCTGTTTTTGGTGGACATTTGGGCTGAGAATATCATTTGGTGCTGACAAGGCCAACCTCTCTGTCAACATCACATCCTCAAGTAGCCATCCAGTGGAGCTTTTCCGTATTGTCAGGGGTCTGTTGACCAACTCCAGGAAATGGAGTTTTAGACCCTTCAGAGTTCCACTGTGAATTGTTTGCAAGGTACTTAGAGGATAATGTTGCTCACCTTCATAGCAGTCTTGATGCCCCATCCACATCTACTATAGTTCCCAGCGAGGTGTTGAGTGCAACGTCTGCTGCAATGGTTTCAGTTGATGGCGGCCTGATGACGTGGACAAGGTGCTTGTGACGGTGCGGCCGGCAATGTGTCCTCTCGACTCTCGCCCTTCTTGGCTTATTGAAGCTTGCCGAGGGGTTTGACCGAAGTGGATCCAGGATGTGGTTAATGCATTGTTGCAGAAGGGAGTGGTTGCAGCCGCCCTGAAAGAGACGGTGATCCAAAAGCTCCTGAAAAAGCCCACCCTGGACCGACTGGTTTGTGACAACTGCCGACTGGTCGCAAATACTCCCTTCTTGGGGAGGATGATTGAGGGGGTTGTGACGCAGCAATTGCAAGTACTCTTGGATGAAACAGATTGTCTTGACCCATTCCAGTCTGGGTTTTGGCCTGGTTGTGGGACTGAGTCGGCCTTGGTCACCCTGATGGTGACCCTGTTATTCTTACCTGATCTCTCAGTGGCTTTTGATACCATTGACCATGGTATCCTTGTGGGCCAGCTTGGTGAGATGGGTATTGGAGGCACTGTTTTGCAGGGGTTCCGATCCTGTCTCCAGGGTCGTTTCCAGAGAGTAGAGTTGGATGATTGTCTTTCGGCCCCCTGGTAGTTGTGCTGTGGGGTGCCACAGGGTACCATCTTGTCCCCCATGCTGTTTAACATTCAGTCGGGTTTTAGGCCCGGTTTTGGCACTGAGACAGCCTTGGTCACCCTGTACGATGACCTATGTCGGGAAAGAGACAGAGGGAGTGTAACTCTGTTGATTCTCCTTGATCTCTCAGCGGCTTTTGATACCATCGACCATGGTATCCTTCTGGAGAGGCTCGCGGAGTTGGGAGTTGGAGGTACTGCTTGGCAGTGGTTCCGCTCCTACTTGGCGGGTCGTCTCCAGAAGGTAGTGCTTGGGGAACATTGCTCGACACCGCGGGCTCTCCAATATGGGGTCCCGCAGGGGTCAGTTTTGTCCCCCCTGCTTTTTAATATCTACATGAAGCCGTTGGGAGAGGTCATCAGGAGTTTTGGAGTGCGTTGTCATCAGTATGCTGATGACACGCAGCTCTACTTCTCCTTTTCATCTTCTTCAGGTGAGGCTGTCGATTTGCTGAACCGTTGCCTGGCCGCGACAATGGACTGGATGAGAGTTAACAAACTGAAGCTCAATCCAGACAAGACTGAGATGCTGTTGGTGGACGGGTTCTCTGATCGGATGGTGGATATATACCCTGTCCTGGACGGGGTTACACTCCCCCTAAAGGACCGGGTTCGTAGTCTGGGAGTCTTTTTAGACTCTTCCCTCTCACTTGAGGCTCAAGTAGCCTCGGTGGTTAGGAATGCGTTTTACCAACTTCGGTTGGTAGCCCAGCTACGTCCCTATTTGAGTAAAAAGGACCTTACATCAGTGGTACATGCTCTGGTAACCTCACGTTTGGATTACTGTAATGCGCTTTACGTAGGGCTACCTTTGAAGACAGTTCGGAAGCTACAACTAGTGCAAAATGCGGCGGCCAGATTGCTGACAAGGACCAAGCGGTCCGAGCATATAACACCTGTTCTGGCCAGCTTGCACTGGTTGCCAATATGTTTCCGGGCTAGATTCAAAGTGTTGGTATTAACCTATAAAGCCTTATACGGTGCGGGACCACGATACCTTGCGGAACGCCTCTTCCGATATGAACCGGCCCGTGCACTACGTTCTGCTACGAAGGCCCTCCTCCGGGTTCCAACTCACAGGGAGGCCCGGAGGGTGATGACAAGATCTAGGACCTTCTCAGTGGTGGCCCCCGAACTATGGAACAGTCTCCCCGAGGAAGTACGCCTGGCGCCGACTCTGCTCTCCTTCCGGCGCCAGGTCAAAACCTTCCTATTCTCTGAAGCATTTTAAGTTACACTGATTTACTTTTAAAAATGTTTATTGTATTGGATTGTTGATTGTATTTTAGTATTATTTTGTTATTCATTGTATTTTTATGCTATTTTATGTTCACCGCCCAGAGAGCTATTGCTAGTCGGGCGGTATATAAATTTAATAAATAAATAAAATAAAATAAATAAGCAAAGCTTGTTGATAACAACCCCTCTTCTATCAGTACAGCTTCCTGTTTTTCTAAGGAAGTTGCTTTTGAATGCCATACAGAGGAGCCTTCAGATGAGCTGGGATCATCCTGAAGTCTGTATCCACGGGAGGCTGATCCATTAGGGCTAAAGGGGCACTGCCCCACCAATCTGAGTTTGCCCACATCCAGCTCCCATCTGCCTGCCTTCTTGCTTACAATCCGTCCAGCGGACGGTGCTGCCTGTCAGCTTCCTCCCCCTTAGTCTCGCTGTTGGCCTTGTAGAACAGAGAAGGAAGGAGGATGGGGGCAAAGCCAAAATTAGTTGGCTCTGGTTCCACCAACTGTTTGGACTCCCTACCTTCTGCCCCACCAGCCCCAATGGGCACCAGCCACCACTCCCTGTAGCTAATGTTCTGCTCCTGGACTGCTTATTTATTTGACTGTTCACAGTACCATCCATCCAAATGTATACCGCCTAAATTCCTCAACAGTGTTTTAAATTTATTTTGAAAAGTGTTGCTTTCAGTTAATGTGTTGATTGAGATACTAAGGAATAAAACTGGATTCCTGGAAGCTTTGCTGTACGCAGTGAAGTTTAAGTATGTTGGTAAGGGCAGTTGACCCAGATCAGTATTTTACTGAATAAAGATGAGAGAGATTGCTTTTATAGCACTGTATTGACAGAATATAGGTTATCATCCAATAAATAAGTATTGCATTTATATCAGTGCACTGACAAGTTTTCATCCATTAAATTAGCCTTGACTGGTAAGGTTTTTTTTTTGCTAGTGTCAGTGTTGAGTGATATTCTCATCCCATATATGTCCATCAAAAACAAGTCAGGGGGGTGGTAATGGATGGCATTTTAGCAAGCTGAAAATCACAGTATTTGAAATGGTTAAATCACATCAAATGATAGTAACGAACAAAGTTTACATTTGACAAAGAATCTCCATAGCAACATTGGAAAAGGAACCAATTTTGGTTTCACGCATCTGTAAGGAAAAGCTGACCAAGAAGCAAATAACAGATGCATTTAGTTGTATTAATATTAAACAGTTAACAGTTTCTATAAGAGGAGCCACAGTCCTCTTTTTAGGGGGTCCTAATGACACAGTGTTATGTCATTTGTTAATAACCACATGTGAAAATAAATCTCTCTTGTTCCCTCTGTGTGGGATAATTATTAATTAACACTTGATGGCTCCTCACCCTCATTGAGAGGGCTGCATTTTGATGAAGTGAAAGTTCTGCCTCCCGCCTCCTTCTGCCAATTTAAGTGTGTGGCAAACGCAACTTGTCTCCTAGCAGCAGGATTTATGTCACTGGTGTCTCTGCAGGGTTGCTTATTCAAAGAGTCATTACAAATTCTCAAATTAAACTGCTTAGCTGTTTGCCAGTTCCTTATGTCTCACTGCTCCTTGGAGTCTCGCTGCTTTTCCACACCAAGAAAATCAACGGCCATCTTACTCAGGCTAATAACTGAACAATAGACTTCGTTTTGTCCCAGCTCTTGACCTTGTTCATTTGATCTTGGTCAAAGGAAGAAGTTGCATCAGCACGTTCTAGAGCTTGCTCAGTCGATATCCTCTTCCTCAAGAGCGTATAACACTGCTGTTGTCTTGCTCTATACTGAAGGGCATGGGCCCTGATGCCACTGCATGGCAGTGTGTGAGTGGTCTGAATGAGCTTTGCAGCACACAACCTCTTGCCTTCTCCCTTGCCTTGAGAAGCAAAACCTAGGAATCTGCAATTAACTCTGTCTTCCCATTATGTCTGAACTGGGAGACAATATTTTGGCTTGTTTGGAAACTAACTTTAAACCATGGCTTCATATTCCCGGTTTATGATTAATTGTAGCTTTCTGGCTTGTTTCCCCACTCATGTGAAGGGAGGAGCACAGCAGCTGCATATGGGTGCATGAAGCTAATCCACATCTCTGCTTATTAAGATGGGATTTGATTATCTGAACGTGGCCATAGTCTAGCCTAGTCCAAGACATTTTGCTGCATGAGGCAAGATGGTGCTCCTCAGTTCTAAGTACTGAAGTCAAGCAGACCCAGTGGCAGGATAACATCTGCTGCTACATCTGAGAGCAGCAAGGTAGCTTAGGGGGCATAGACCATAATGCACTGCACACAAGGCTCTGTCCCCCAGCACCTTGCTACTGCCGTGCACCCCTCCAGCATCTGCTACCTGAAGTAGCTGCCTCACTCCAGCTGCAGCTCTCTCCAGAGGTCTGAGGACTTGCCAAGTGATAATTAATAATTATACCATGCAGAGGAAAGAAAAGTGATTTATTTTCCACATGTGGCTATTCTTAACAAGTGACACAATGCTGTGATTTCTAGTTTCTCTGAGCTATCTTTAACAGATCTTAGGAGTAAGGAAGGCTGTGAGTGGCACCATCACAAACAACACAGAGCGGACCTTGAAGCAAAGAACTACATGCCAGCGTGCTCTTTTCTGAAAGAGAGTGAGTAGTCCTGTAGTTAAATTTTTGCTTCTGAGATAATATTGAATTGGTAGGCTCATGCAGCCGCATGCAGAAGGAGCCTGACTGATTGTCATCTCTAGTTTATCATTCAAAGGCTATTTTTGTATTCATGTCATAAAGATCATAGTGTCTGGAACTCTATGGAGGGCTTACTTTAATCCAGCCTGGGGGGTTCATGACAGTTTGTGGGGAGGGGGGAAACCACAGTGCCATTTGAGGGAAGACTTTTTCTCATCCTGCAACATGCTCTGATGCAAACTGATGAAACGAAGGAGCTTCTTAAAGTCTGGCGTAACATACCATTGAAAGGCTGTAAAAGGACTGCAGAGCTAAATGTCAAACACTTTGACAAAGGAGGTGGCCCTCATTTTGCTTTTATTCAAAGATTTGTGCTAGTCATATTTGTACCTATAAAGTGAAAGGCTTGCACTGTGTAGCTCTTGAATTAATTTATCCCAGATTTATTCCTCCCTTCTCCCAAGGCACTCAGGCAGGCCCAGGTACAAATCTGGGGGGAGTCTAGGCATGCTGCCCACAATGACTGTCCCCCAGTGCCAACTGGGCTTACCCTCCCCAGTTCCAGCAGCCACTTGGGACCTCCAGTGGTGGTAGCACTGCTGCATCTGACAACATACCCCTCCCCATCGCTCGCTCACGGACATACACAGCACGAGGGGAAAGGGGGTGGCAGCCACCAGCCTATCCCTCCCCATCGCATGTTTACTATGTATTTACCAGTGATGATATAAAGGACCAGGAGTTGAGCAGATACTTGGCAGCCAGCCCATTGCAATGCCATCACTGCTGCTGCATCCTAAATGAGTGAGAATGAGTGAGCGAGAGGAGGGGGAGGCTGGTGACTGCAGCATTGGTTCCAAATGACAGTGAGCGGGGGGGGGGTGGACCCTGCCCAGTGTCCCAGTATGCTGGTTTCTGATGCCAAGCTTGAGCTCAGGGTGAAGTACATGGTTCTGCCCTACCCATTTTACCCTCGCAACAAGGTTTGAGAGAGAGCTGACTAGCTCTCCTGACCTCAGATGCATCACTTATCTTGCAAACATATACATGTCTGCTCCAAAGCAAGACCCCTGGGGCTTACTCCCAGCTCAGTGAGTTGCATTTTTAAGCGGTATCCTTTAGTTATACTAGTTATCGCTACATCTCTTGCACAAGCACACATACTTTGATACTTAAAATTACCTTTTGAACAACCTTTTTCTTACAGTGGACTTTGTTGTGCTATCCTAATCTGCCTGTATGAATACTTGTAACTCAATTAAGTAAGCAGATGCGTATTTCACCATGGTGAAATCTGGATCAGAGCCATGTGAATCCGTGACAATAATTTGTTGTTTGCTGCTGCAAATATTTCAGCTCTAAAGATGTTAATGTGATTTGTTAGCTGTAATACCGTTTCCTGAAACATAGCTGCAGGCACAGCCTGAGCCAGCAGCTGGCAAACAGTACAACTCAGAGAAAGTTAGATTTGCTTCACTTCCATTGAAATGAATGAGAATTAAATTCTTAATGTGTGCTTAAACCCTTTGGATTGTAATGGGGCTTAAATGTGTGCCTAAATTTCTCTGGAGTATGCCCACAATCTCAAGTGAGTCTTTCAACCTCTCTGGAAAAATAGAAACTTTTCCAGCACTGTCAGCTAATATTGAAATAATTTTTTGCAAGATAAAAGGGACTAAATTTTCTTGAATGAGTTAACAAATTAGTTTGATGAATTAAATGATAGATTAAATGATACCCTAAAGATAGGTCACAGGAGTACCAGTGAGCATTACTGCTTATCAGAATGGTGTGGGGACAGGTCAGTGGGGTTAGGTCTGCAGGGACAGACCCATGGAGCCATTCTGGTGCTCCCTCAGGTGCACCTGTACAGCCCCATCCTCACCACCACCCTGCCTCTGCACTATCCCTGTAAGCCACAATGACACCTACGACTGGTTGTGTCAGGTACCGCACTGGCTGCTCCCTGATAGGTAATCTATTTTAGTCTTTAATACACTCTCTGATTTCTATATCTTAAACAGTCTGTGACTGATTGTACAGTACATATTGCAGTAATACTTTGCACCTTTACAGTTTAATGAAAACACTGTGATTAAAACCCTTGATATATACTGAACACTAAACATTACCCAGTTCTCCAAAGCTGAGAACCAACCAAGTTTTCTGACACTTATTTTTTAAAGACTTTAAACGGATAGCTTCGTATGTATACTGTAATGAAATTGGGGAGGGGTATCAATAATCACTCAAGGATTGTCCCAAAATCCTGTGCATCTTGTTTTAAAAAGAGACTGTGCGATTAGATTGGACATATTTAGCCTGGTGTATTCTCTTTTGTTAGGGGGATGGATCTAAATGAGATATACATCTTCAAAAATAAACCACTGAACATGTACATTGTGTAAGTGTGGATGAGACAAGTGTGTGTGTAAATGGTCAATGTCCTCCCGCCATTCACTCCCTCATTCCCCTGTTAGCTTGCTTTGCACATGCATGTGTTGGATTGGATATACAGACATACTACAAGAGGAAGTGTTCCGAGTGGGTGTGAAGAGATTTGTGCATGCCACTGCATGCACAATTTTTAAAAAAGAGCGAAGGAGGAGAAGAAAGCAGTGGTGACCCTGGCTACACCTTGGGCCTGCTTCAGATGGCAGCTGATGAGCCTGTTGCAGTGGCGGGTCTAGTTCATGCTGGTCTGGTGTGACACAGCCGAAAGACGGCTGCTTGGGGCTCCTGCAGTGGCTCCAATGGATGCAGATTGCCCACCTTCTCACCAACCCCATTTCATCTTGAATTGGTGGCTTGGCTCATGGCCAAATCACAGACAGCCAATGAGGTTGTGGCAGTGGTGGCAAGTCACTTGCCCACTTGTTTCCTGGGTCCAGTCCACCTGACACTTGACAACCCCTAGGCTGCTACTGGTGAATTAAGCCAAACCCAGGAGGAAGCAGCAGCACATCAGTTAGGGTTTGCATATGAGAGACAGATTGTGTGTGCATATGTTGGCCAGGCAGAGAGAGTGTTTGTGCTGGGAGCAGTTGTGTAGTCATCCAGAATCTCAGGGGGTCTTAGACCCGTTACCTTGTTAGAAGCAGGGTCCCAGCCGGTTCTCTAAGACTCTGGCATCCAATGAGCCTATCAGCATGAAAGGGGAGAATGCTAGCCACTGAAAAAAGTCTTCTAACATGCTTCCTTGTCCTTTCCTGGTGATTGGAGCCAATCAGACTGAAAGGAAGTGAGTCAGCCACTGAGAAGACTCTTCTCAGTAGCTAACACATTTCTCTTTCATGCTCATTGGCTCCTAGAAACATCTGTTATGGTGGGTGAAGGCATTAACAAGGATCTTATTCTCAACCCAACAGCAAAGAAAGGAGGGGGCGGGAAGGGGGCGTGGCTGTGATTATCATGAAGGGACCCTGCACTTCTGAATTTGCCACTACACTACTGGCTATGTTGGCCTTTCTTGAGTGTTTTGCTGGTTTGGATCAGTGCTGAGTCCTCTCTCCTCCATATTCTCTGATTGTCCTGTTTCTGAGCTCACTTTCTTGAGGTATGTGCTTTGTTTGCATTATAATTTCTCTGCTGTAGATTCAGATATTGTCTTCCTGACTAGAGATTCTCAGTCTCACTGTTTCTCATCTGCAAAATGGGTAAATGTTTTCTAGCACAGTGGTAAACTTTTCCCCTCATGGACCACTTGAAAACTGCTGAGCATCTCGGTAAATGACTTAATGATTTTTCTGCCTGTTGCAGCAATTGTAATGCACTGAGCTAGATGTTGCATGGCTTTTAATTGTATTTTTAAGGACATGCTACGGACCACCTGAACAAAGCTTGCAGCCTACTGGTGGTCCACAGATCACAGTTTGGGAATCCCTGTTCTACCATATCCTCTAAATGTTTTATTCCTTAATGTTGTCCTACATATATGTGTTATCCGTGTGACTTATGTGTAATCTGGGGCTGAGCTCACCTACATAAGTTATGCCCTTTTATTTCTTGCTTTGTGCTTGTGACTCAGCATAAGGATGCTGTTAAAGCTTAATGGGCAGGTGACTTCATAAGCACTTGAAGCAGCTATACACCATAGGTGCACAAAGTGTTTACCACTGGGTGCTGCACTTTTATCACCTTAGGTGTTCAGGGTCCATCCCTTGTCCCCAGTGGGCCCCAAGCCAAAGGGCTCTACCCTTGTTCCAGAAATTTTGGGAGTTGGTCACTTATCCTAGGAAGGCTATATCAAAGCTAATGTATGTAACAGAACCATTTCTGAATGACAGCAAAAACCCAGGAATCCTGTAACTCCAGGAAGGGAAGCTCTCAGGAATCTGTCGTGTTCTTATACTTGAAACTGGAATTGTCTACAACATTATTAGGACTTTCGTTTCTATATCAACTGCATTTCTGGAAACACATAAGGATATTACTACATATCAATCGCATGAGATGTGTCTGTTATATGATGATCAAAATCCTAGAACAAGCGTGGCTGTTGATTAGTATCTCCCTTGTCCTTGAGGGACATTAAACATCTCTAGGTTAAGTACTAATAGCACCCTATAGTCTGGAACTCTTACGCCCTTCTGACGTGATTTATTCTTAAGACAATGTGCTTTTGGGCTCCTGTGACAATTTGGAGGATATATTTTATTGTCCAAGCGTCTTCTTAGTGCTGAAGCCGCATGATAGCTTTACTGGAAAATGCAACAGAGATAGGGTTGCCAGGTCAAAGCATCCCAAAACCTGAGATTTCAGGGGCGGGCTCTAGTGAAGTCATAGGGCGGACCCTAGTGATGTCACAAGGTGGGCCCCAGTGATGTCATTCAGCATGATACATTAAGCATCAATCACAGTTGCTTGGAGCATACAATTAAAAAACAATTCTCTAATTGGAAATTAAGATAGAAATTCACTAATAGGCAAAAAACCTTGTGGTTTAAGAACATACCTATAGCCCACATATATTTCTATCAAACATTAAAAAGCAGGGAAACTGGGCAGCTATAGTGAATGCACCAGGGGATCAGGAGACCTGACCTCCTCTCTGTGATATTGTACTGCTCTACAAATTTGTCAAAATGCAAACACAATTTGGGTTGGTCTTTCACAGTCCAATCCACTTCCTGTGTAGCTTGGAAGAATTGCCTGCCTTTTCCATCCGGGCCTGGAGGCAGGCCTCACTGCAATCCAGTTAATTTTAGTAGGAGTACTATAGATTAAATAGCAACCTTACTTTTTCAACATTCAAAGAGAAAGATCACTCTCTTCAATAGTGAACTTGGGTAGTGAGTGCCAACAGAATAGGATTGTAACCAAAATGGGGCCATTTGAGAGACAAGAGGGAGGCACCTGAATGTTCAGGGAGAGCCTGAGGAATGCAGAACAATTAAAAAAAAAACACCTATTGGGATATTCCTGCAACACTCCTAACACAGAGCAAGTGAGTTCAATTGTCATGACATGTTGAGTGTCAGCAGGAAAAGAGAAACAGAAAGAGGAGTTCTGCCAGCTGGCAGAGATTCTTTAGGATTCAAATGAGGCACACCTGGTTGATGCCTTTTAGGCCCAGTGACAGCAAACAGTCAATTTGGGCCCTGTCTGAGGGCCCCTATAGGCCAGAAGGACCCCTGAGGGTGGAGCTCCCGATCCACAGCAGCATCTGGTCATGTGAATCGCAGAACGGGACCTCCTAGGCACTTCCCTAATACAGGCGGTGCAGGTGTTGGAGAAATTTTCCTCCTCTGGGTCTTTTGCTGGGGGTCCTTGAATAAAAAGTTTGAAGAGACAGGCTTGCAGCAAAAGGTAGGCCTTTATTGGATGACAAGTGTACACTTGATCAGTCTCTCCCTTAGTGAGTGGAGAACTGCAACTTGGCACTGGTTGCCTGGGGTTTTTATATATTTCAGGACAAAGACTTTAGCATCTACCAATCAGGATTTAACACTTCAGAATGACATAGACACGATAGTATTACACAGACATTTTGCATAGGTACATTGTACTTTAACACATCAGAATGACATAGACTTGACAGTATTATGCAGATATTACACAGGCATTTGCATAGGCATTGCATAGGTACTGTACTTCTCTGCATTGTGTTCTAGTGACTTTGGCAATGTTCAGTACTTCACATGAAAGTACATTTTCACAGTGAGCAAAGCACTCCAGCTAGTGAGCAAGCAATTTAGTTACGCATTTTATTACTGCAATTCTTTCTTTCTACATCTCAGGGATACTGAGATGTTCTGCACAGTGTTATCTATTATTTTGAGTACAAATAGTGCCAAACAAACCAGTACAGTAAAAGGAGACAGCTCCAAAGAGAAAAGGATGTGGCTTCTTACTAAACTATTAAAATGTTATGAACTTTTATAGCTTTATGAAAGAATATATTTTGCTTATTATTTATGTATATTGAATTCCCCATTAGCTATACATGTATGTATATATAAAATTCCCCATTACAGGCACCCACCTAATCTACCTGTCACATTAGCACATCATTGTGTACATCCTGCATGATGCATTTGCATGCCTGCCATCAGCCAAGATGGCAGCAAGGAAGGTGGGACATATGGGCCTGTTTCAGCCCCACACTTCTTGTATTGGGAGGGGGTGTTGGGGCTTACCATGCTGCAGCCTTGGGGCAGGCTGGTGCTCAAGGCCCAGGCACACTTGGTGCCAGCCATGATTCCCTTCCTAGATTTTATTTAGAGGGAGAAACAAGATGTCAACAGTACAGACAAAATGGAAAGGAACAGAGACAGTGCAATGTACATCTCTTCAGTTACTGGGAACCCAAGTGCAGTAACAGAAACATTCGATCCTTGCCCAGGGAGAGGTTTAAATGAATGATCTCCCCTGGGGCTTTCTCTACTATTTGCCCATCATTGGTCTCAATATAATCTACTGACTTATGACATCTTCTAATTATTTATCAGCCACCTCTGTGTCTTGGTGGTGTTCTCACAGATGCAACTGACCATCTTTAATCAGCTTATTGGTTGCACTTGGCTGCATGTGGCTGACCAATCCTTCATTAGCTCAAGCACCTGTCAATCCTGTGCTCCCTGAACCTTCCCATGGGAAAGTTCAGGCATACAGAGCACTCAAGGAAAAGACAAGTACATGAAGGAATAATTACATACTTCACACGATCTCCTCAAAATAGTGTGTCTTCTGGGTAGGGAGTACTACAAGCAGGGGTGTGGAATGCCCTGCTTGAGCCTCTGACAGCTTAACCTAAAAGATATGACTGGTCTGCTGGAACTCTGAATGGAAACACCACAGCTAGGAGGTAAGGATACACTGCAGCATTTTGTTACAGATCCCTCTTGTACTCGTTAATCTTCATCTTTACTGAAGAGTGCTGAGCTGCTGTTATACTTGGGAATATAAAGATAGGGAAAAGTAGATATGTGAGGTTTCACTCTGAAAAATGTATCGTGGACCCAGATTTTTCATCCGAATGCCTATTGAGCCTTCTGAATTGCAAATCCCATGCTCGCTTTTGAACATACTGAAATTTGATTCTAAACAGATACAGATTTGCAGCATTCACAATGGAAAGTGAGAGAATAGGGATTTTAAGGATGCTTTTCATATCAGAAGACTTTGCTGAACATGTGCAGCAGACCTACTGTGTCACTAAAGTCCCTACTACTACTACTACGATGAAACTGCACCATATTCCAGTAAGTTCCTAGTAGCACTACAGATTTGTTTCCAAATTCTGCATGCAGCATCTCTAATCAAAATATAGGAAAAACAGTGCAGTTTGCTGCTGCTTGTTGGTATCAGATAATGCATTTTCACTGACAACATTTAGAGTTGGTTGTATCTACCTTTATTTCTTAATAAGCAATCTCATAAGACATAACTTCATATTCAGTAAGCAATTGTATTTATTATTTGATAGATTAATTTTCTTCTATACCTTTAGAAGAACATTCCTTCTACTGCACTCTTGATCTCTGCTGCAGTGAATAGAAGAGGCTCGTGAACTGTATGAAGGGGGAGCTATTAAGTCAGAGTTGCCACTGGTATGCTCTCCAGGTGGATTCTCCCTCAGATCCTAGCAGCAGCCAACTGTCTTTGGTATAACTGCAAGAGTCCTCTCTCCCTGCCCCACCCAAGATTCTCTGATGCTGTAACAACCTGGGAAAACAGATACAGATTGGCAACATCCACAACTGAAAGTACATAAGATGATAGGGCAGGGGTGGATGACTTGTGACTCTGGGCTACACATGGCTCATGGCCTAATTTCATGTGGCTTTGGGCTGAATTTCATGCAGGTGGCAAGGCAGGGAGGGGAGAATTAAGGTCATCACCACCCAGTATACTTTCTTTCTCTGTAGATCATCCTTACTCCACACTATTTCTCTTTCTCTCTTGTATGGGCTGGCTCTGGTCTTGTTCAGTGCTGGCTTTGGATCCTCCCAATGCCAGCATGTGCCCCAGAGAGATTACCTCCAAAGGAATGCAGACCTCAATGCCTCCCCAAGTTGCCCACTCCAGCTTCTGAGAAGTGTTCTGGCTAGCTCTGCTCTGTTCTGCTTACCAGGAAAACTTTACTGAGATGACATGTGAAATCCCCTTCTTGTGTTTCTGAGGCTTAAGAAAATTGCCAAGGTCTTTCTTTCTTTCTGGGTTTCATTTCATGCAGAGGAGAATAATAAGCAGGGCATGATTTCATTTTTCTTCCTTTTTCCTTTGTATGTTGACACAGATTTAATAATGCTCTTAACAGGTTCTGATCATGCCTTCTGTCTGAACGTGTGGGATTCAGTAAAGCTTGGGCTTCCTATCTATTATATAAATGTCCCAGGATCCCTCAGCCAAACATTACAGCTCATCATTTTTCAAGCCAGTGGGCTATTTTCATACAATCCTGCTCCTTTATAAAACATGAAGTGAGGTCAAGAGTCAGGAAGGATTCCCAGGGAACAGTTCAGTATACACAACGCAGTGTTACAGGTTTAAAGTAGCAAGTGCCAGTGAACACACTGAATGGAAGGTTTTCAATTTTTAATAGCCCAAATTCAAATTATGCCTGAAGCCATAACAAGGGGCTTTGTTCTTGTCAGATCTAGCAAGCTGAACGGGTTTAAGACTGCTTAGTGGGTGAATCAGAAATCTCAAAGACACATTCAGGCTGTGGCATTAGTGGCATCAGTCATTCAGTGGGTGCCACTCTTTCCTTTTGAGTCCAATTAGCGCCATTGTACTTACAGTTAAGAGTCTGGTTGCTACAGCTGCTGCCAAAAACAAAAGCAAAAACCAGGTTTGCAATGTACTTAAAGATTTAGAACAATGCACAGCTACATGAGAATACTTGAAAATAAAACCCAACTGCCACTTTTTGTAGAGAAAGATAGCTTCAGGAAAGGGCAATTAGGAATGGGAAAGTGGCAGGGGAGTGTTACCTTACCCTGCTTTTCGCTGCAGTGCTTCCCCAGGTTGCTTCCTTCTCTTTTGGGCTCCAGACACGTTTGCAAATATAAACACAGATCTTGACACTCATAGGTTCAGGAAGTGTGTGTGCGTGCCTGCGTGCATGCACATTTTCAAAAGAAATGCCGTGAATGGTGGGGGAAGGTTAACCACCTTGTCTCTGCTCCACATTATGCTCCTTCAACTGCTTTTCCTTACAAAAAGCAGCTGCTACAGTTTTGTTTTGTGCACTCATGAGTAATGTGTAGCCTCAACCTAAGGATATCCTGCCTGGACTCCAAACATAATCGATTTACTCCAATTTATTTTCTTTCTGCCTAACTTCAAATCTCACTCAGCTTTGATTATTTCTTACCCATCCCTATAGGCCAGGTGTGGGGAACCTTTGGCCCTGCAGATGTTGCTGAACAATAACTACCTTCAACCCTACCAAGCATGGCCAATGATCAGGGATGATGGGACTTATAGTTCAGCAACATCTGCAAGGCCAAAGGTTCCCCTGCTATAGACTGTTAAATGTAAGGCTTATATGAAAGACTTAAAAAAAACCCTGTAGAGTGGTCAATCTGCATTTTAAAGTTAAGAAACCATCAGTTGCTTCATTTATTTATTAAAATATGTTTATCCCACCTTTCCATCTATATAGGACCCTTAAAGTAGAAAACCTTCTTGTAGAATACTGTAACTGTGACACCAGGTATTTGTTTAATCGTCGCAATACCAAGGGATATTTCCTGGCCTGTTTGGGGATGTAAATAATAAAAATAAAGTAAATATGGGTATCAGTAGAATTATTTATTTGTTAGATTTATATCCTGCCCTTCCTCCCAGTAGGAGACCAGAGTGGCAATTTAGAGTGTGAGTTTACACAGCCACCCAGTTTTTCTAGTGTTTTTAAAGAAAGTGGTCCTTCAATTGGATTTGCAAAAAGAGACCCTTCAGCCAATGGACTAAAAGCCCAAATAATACATAAACAGATCTTGTAAACTAAGAGCTGCATTTATTATACCTGCTCAGTCCCAACACAAACATGTTATGCTAGCTTTGCAATAGATTTTTTTTGAAAGTGTGTCTATTAAGATGAGGGGGGAAGAATCACGTTCTGCCCTAGGCTCCAAATCAGGTCAGTGGTAGGCTGACTTGACATGGTGATCGGTCAGGGTCTTGCTGTGTCTTCACCTACAACCCAAGGCTACAGGCAGTGAGTTGCAGGCTTTCTTCTCCAAGACAGATATCTCACTTGTCCATCAAGCAGATTTTCTGAAAATGTGAACTAAGACAGACCATCATTAGGATACAGGTTAGTAAATCAGTGAACAGCTCATTGGAACAGAAAATAGCGGCATGGTAGGAAAGGAGGACTGTCAGGCAAATTTTGGTTAGTCTGCACTTTATTTCTTCCAAGGCAGGAGGGAAAGTAGGTCATGTTTCCTAGACTTTTATATTCTTTTATTTACAGTTTTTGCCAGATACAGTACAAGAATGAAACAATCAAAATAAGCATAGTGATAAAAATGTTGTACAGTCAGCCCTGATCCTGTGAGGGTCTGAGCGCCATGGGGGATCAGAGGACTAGTTCTTTGCTTAAGTCATTGAGGATGGGAATTGATTGGATCCATGGAATGTGACTCCATTTTGTTTCAAATTACTTTAAAAAAATAGGTAACTGAACTAGGAAATCCTTCTCTACCTGAAACCCTGGAGAACCACTGCTAGTCCGACTAGATAATACTGACCTATATAAACCAGTGGTCTGGTTCAGTACATCGCAGCTTCACATGTTCATATGGAAATCCCGGTTAGAGTGACCATGTGTCCTACTTTACAGAGTACAGTGCCTTATTTGAAGGGCTGTCAGAGGAAAGCCCTCTGTTGAAGATATCCTCTATTTAAAGGCCTGTCTGGTCCAAGTCTGATTTAATGATAAAGAACCATATGAAAGGGAGGGTCTGGGCAGCAGACTGAAGAAACATAAAGATCATATGGACAAAGTATTTCTCACTATGTGTTTCTATTTAAATTATAGTGATTATTTCTAAGTATGCATCATTACATATTTTATTTATTTTATTATTTTATTTATACCCCACCCTTCCTTCCAGCAGGAGCCCAGGGCGGCAAACAGAAACACTAAAAACACTTTAAAACATCATAAAAAGACTTTAAAATACATTAAAACAAAACAATGTTAAAAACATTTAAAAAGTTTTTAAAAATATAAATTATTAGTCTATGCACATTTCATGCAAAACTGTGCCGTCACTTCTTGTGATGCATTTCTTCGTTTTTGGCAATGTATAACTGCCCACCACAGTCCCAGTTCTGAATTCTGAATTTGTTCCTCTGTTCAGATACCAGGTGCTGTTTTGTCAGCATTTCAGCTTTTCTCAGATTAGGATGAGCTTCCAGTGGGTGTAGGTTTTGGTTATATTGTGTTAATCCAGACAGATGTTAATCCAGACATAAGATTCACTTTACTTAGCAGGCAAGAGTAACACATGAAATATGCTCGTGGAAACTGTTTAAATGCCTGAAGTGTTTTTGTAAAACAGCTGAAGATAGTCTACCACTCTTTTAGCTTCGTGAGAAACTGCTGGATTTCCCAGACTACATTTATTATGTGGCTCAAACTACACAGAACTAGTAATAATCTACAAGGTTAGAAGCAAAGAGTCCACCAGCCCATCTTGGCTGAGAGCGATGACAACAGACAATTTACATGGCTGGAACAGCTCTTGGGGTCATGAGTCCTGTGGAATGGACTTGGAGTGATGAGGAAGATGAGGAGGAGACAAAATGGGACTTGGGGGAGAGCCCCAGTGACTTGCATTCAGAGGGGGTTGAGGCCGAAGACTTCAGTGTCACTGACAGTGACAGCTCCACCCCTGTAGCTCCAATTACTACTAATGAGGCGCTGCCCGATCAGGAGCCTGCCTCTTCACCTTCCCTTCACCACCACTTCCTCGCTCACCCCACTGTTGCCCCCACTCACCCCTCCTCCTCCTCAGGAGGATGACCTCACTGAAGTGTCTCCATAGCCCTTGCCTTGGACACGTAGGCTATTGCGCCAGCAGGCTCACAGGGTTCCCATTGTCCCACTGAGGAGGAATGCTTGCATGCACACACGTTTCCATCTGTGACACCTTTCTCATGCATGTTGAATGAACCCACTTGCTTACTTGAGGGTTCTAAGGGGCATGTCTAATTGCTGCAACAACATCTTAGTACTGTATAGCCTAGTTACTCTCTATAGAGATGCTGAGTCCCGTGTGATCTGTAAGCTGATTCATGAAGGGCTCTGAACTGAAATTTTCTATTAAACCTGTTAAAGAAAAGCACACCTTCATGTCTGTCTCTGACTTTAACAGGCTTGGGCAGGACACCAACTATACAAAGCCGGACTGTAGGCCTAGCAAGTAAGTAGGCCCCTCCCTTCCAGCTTCCTAAGGATACATTTTACAACCATTTTAAGCCTCAAATTTCATACACAACTATGTAAAATATTTACTTCATGATGCCCAGGGAGAGGTTCCATTATGTCACAATTATATGTTGAGATTCAATGCCATCTTACACTGTAACATACCATTTCTTTCTATGAAAACATTAAACAAAATACCAATAATTCTGGAGAGCAATGTGGCAGGAGCCAATGGTATGGACAGGAACTTAGGCAGGGGTCCCCTTGCTTTATGGGGACCTGGGGCAAATTGCACTAGTCCCCCCCCCACACCCACCAGGCATAATACAGCTTTGCAGTATTATCAAGTTGTATGGCTTAAGTAACAGACCCTACCAATCCCAGGCTTTCCCCAGCAATGCTAATAAAAAAGGGTCCAGACCAAGCTACATCTTATTTGAAGCCCTTGGGAGCAGTCATCAGGAAATTTGGGGCAAGGTGTCAGCAGTATGATACCAGTATGATGATAGCCAGCTCTATTTCTCTGCAACATCTGAACTGCCAGAGGCTGTGCAAGCCCTAGACCAGTGCCTGGACTTGGTGGTGAGCTGGATGAGGGCTAATACACTGACTCTGAATCCTAAAATATGTTAACAAAAATGTTATGAACTTGTAGCAATAGGTTCCACATGCATCATTTTACTGCTCTTTGTGTAGTTGGTCCTGTTTTCAGTGTTAGCTGTTAATGGACACAAAGTTAATTATGTGACAATAATTTAGGCTCTATCCAAGCCAGGCATGGAGTACCAGATATTGTTTGACTACAACTCTCATCTACCCTGAATATTGGACATGCTTGCTGGGGCTGATGGGAATGGGAGTTCAATGACATCTGTAGGGTCATGGGTTCTCTGTGCCTGACATGCATCGTGCAGTAGATATCTTTGCCAGGATAATTCAGTGATGATTTTGCTTTCCTCTAGTCACCTATGCATTTCATTCAGTTTGCCCCCAAATAGCAAGACTAATCTGCAGAAGAGTAGAAAGAAGTGGTGCAGGCCTCTCGGTGGAATGCAGCAGGATCTTCCAGAACTTAACATGAAGTGGCAAGAAGAGGCCTATTGGGCTCCACTACCTTGCAAAGCTGGAGTCACTTTAAGTAGGGTCTCTTCTGCAGAAAACATAGAACAAGTAGGTAGATTTGGGTTGGGAGCATTTTCTTAGCTAACTACAGCAAGCTCAGTCACTAGAAGAAAAACAGACAAGATGCATGTTTTGTGGCACTGCATCATTCAGGAATGCCCAGAACAAGAATAATACTATTGACTGTGGTCATCTGTGTAGTAACACTACAGTGTTAAGTCAGGAGTTATGACAGCATGGATGCTTGTAAATAAAATCATGTGGGGGCAAGTGAGGCTAAGCACAGTGAAGGCAAAGGAAACTGTGCTAAGAAGAAGAAAAAGAAGAATCAGCTAGAATAGAGGGAAACAGGTGCCCAATAGCAGAAAAACACCACCACTGCCACTGTTTGCTGAGGCAAACAATAGATGATAGCTCACTTGGCAATATAAAATGTTTTAGTTTGAAGTGCATATCAAATTAGGAGATAGAAGTGAAAACATGCAAAGGGGATGCACAGGGAGAAAGAAGAGTCTTTTGCCTGCCCCCCTGATTTCTCCCTCCCTCTTCCCTCATCTGCCTCTGTTCAATCCTCACTTCAAGCCTCCCCAAATCACCATCCTCTTTCTGTTTCCGCCTAGCTCAGCCCATCCAGTTCAACACCCATGTTCACCTTCATCCTTCCCTCTCCTCTTCTCAACTCTTGCATTCAGCTTCCCACCTCAACCCCTGCTGAGGGTTTTTTTTAGGGTTCCCCCCCAAAAAATATTCTTTTCTTCATTTTACTTAATTTAAATCAATGTTGGTTTTAATGTGATTTTTGTGATTGTTTTCTTTTATAGATTTTCCAGTGTAAAAGTATTTTTATTAATTACTGTAAATTGAAAGTCATATTGGGAGAATTGTATACTATAACATTACAATAATAAATTATTATTTTTTAATGTGGTTCAATGGTTTGTTAGACATGTACTGGAGAGTCCCAAGGTGACATCCCTGTTTAGCCACAAAACGTACTGGATGACCCTACCCCCACCAGTGACGCTCTCAATCTAACCTCTTTCACGGGGTTGTCGTTAGGATTAATATGGCAAACCTCAGTTCTTTAGAGGAAAGGTAGGCCAAAACTGGTTATAGTATGCTCACCTATGTCTTTCCTCACCTAATAATAATCCCACATCAGATCACTGGCCCATCTAGTTCTGCACTGTTTGCACTAAATGGCATTATTTGCCCTCCAGGGTTTCTGGCAGGGGCTCTCCCAGCGCTATTTGGAGAAGCTTGTTTTCTTGGCGGTGCAAAGGCTAGCACTTGCTTGCATGTTGCTCTCTGCTGCGAAGGTAGTTTTCCCAAGGCAGGAGGGCAGCGTTTTGACAATTTGGGGACAAAAGAAAAGTTCCCTGCCACTCTCATTTGCCACCATCTCTGTCATAAAGACATGAAAAGTGGCAAATAGATAAAGATTCAGCATAACCATCATTTAAACTGAATATGGACTTTTAAAATATAGGACTTTACCATTGTTTTAGATGATAACTGATTTTTATTGTACAACACATTGAATTTGTATTATATTTTTTATTGTACAACATCCTAAATATTAGAAGAAATGCTACTATTAACAAGTGGTATATAAACAAAGAGATTGTTAAAATTATTTCTTTATAAACGCACAGCCTACCTCCTCCGCAAAGTTCAAGAAGACAGCAGAATGCACCATATTTGTAATACTGAGCTTATGCAAACAGCTAATCTGAACCATTAGTGTTTGTTTGCTATAGAGTTGTGTTTCTCTGCCATTCTCTTGGGATATGTTCAGAGCAGACCTGGCCCCTCTACCTGTAATGACTAATCCTGAAAAGTTGCATCTCATCATATTGATTTCCAGGTTGGCTGCTAGCCACTGATAGCGCTGTGTCACCAAAATGTGCTAAATCACAGCCTGGGCCAGATCTCTATTTAAGGGAATTATGACATCTAACTTTAATAAAGGACAGCTTAATAGTAGAAAAGTGCACAGGCCTAGAGTCATGATTCACAAATGATAGTTGGGCATTGCCCAACTGTCTTCATATGAGGTGACAGAAGGTCTGGTTTCACCATTTCTGAATCCATTTATTAGCTGAGTCATCCATCTCTATCACCAGTTATAAATTTTATAGCAATGCAGTCTACAGAAAACTTCTCTGGGTTGTAAAACATCATTACAGATCACTGCAGTAGTAACTAACACTGAAGATTGGTGTGTCTTTATTCAGTGTGAGGTTTGTATATCTCAGAAGTCTTTAGATATTAGTACAACAGGTATTCAGCCCATGTCAATTGGCTTGAGGACAGTTATGTTCTATACAAAGCAGTCAGATGGCCATGGTTGGCTCCTACCGGCCATATAAAGACCTGTGTGCTCATCAACAATCTTGAGCATTGTTTGCTCATTACTGTTATTTCTAGATGATACAACAGGCCATTTCCTTGATTACTGCTGCCTTCCCTTGTATCTGGATTCTACCCAGACTCTTAACCTGCTTTCTATCCTGAGGTTGTATCTCCAATTTTGCACTAACCAGTCAGTCCAGTTTTAATTTTTGCTAATCTGCAACCTACCCTGAAGGACATATTTCCCTGGTTTTGACACTCTTAGAGCAGGATACATTCCATGTTTCACCCTTTCCTTTGCCTGGACTTAACAGATTCTGATTTCCTTGCCCAGACTATAACTTGGAATTAGTGTATGAACATGTAAATGGCTACCATGTACTTACAGGAACTGTGTATCAGCTGCCTCAGGATGACCATATCCTGATTCTTTACAATCAGCAGTTAAAGAGTGTGAACATCCGTAGCTCAGTGGTAGCACATGGTTTGCAGGCAGAAGGTTCCAGAGCCAGTCCCTGTCATCTGTAGTTAAAGAGTCAGAAGTAGTAGGCTTAGTATAGACCTCAGCCTCAGATCCTGAAGAGAGGAATAGGATGGTGAAGTGACCCAGTTTAGAGAAGGCAGTCTTCTATTGGAAGGGCTATCTAGTCCAAGTCAAGTTTAAATCAAAAGGAAGAGGAGAGATCTTCAAGTTTGCCACTTTGCCACTATCTCACTTTCCCCTTCCAGTACACAACAGTGATGCCACTGCCAGGTGAGCATGCTTCACCACCAGGTTAGCCACTTCTGTATTTAAATTATAGTGAGTATTATGTATAAATTAGCATGTGCAAATATTATGCAAATCTGTCCTCTTTTGTCCTCTCTTATGGTGATGCATTTCCTCTTTTTCAGCAATGAGTGGCCACTCTATAGAGCAGGGGTGGAGAACTGGATCCAGCTGGCAGGATGGATCCTTATCTCCCCCACCCCAGTGGTCCAAGTTTGACAGGTTGACACGACTGCCCACATGTCAGTCACCTCTTAATCACATCAGATCACCCATTTTTGCCCACATGGTTTCAAATTAAACCATATGGGCACTTTGAATCTCTGACAATCCAATGTGGGGTGGGGGTTTGGGGGGGGCTTCAAAATGCTGTGCAGGGCTTTAAACAAGCATCAATTATCAGATTTATTTATTTATTTATTTATTTATGCTTTTAAACCGCCCTATAGCAACGAGCTCTCAGGGTGGTGTACAGCAAAATAAAACCACATTTAAAAAATGAACAAGTGTGGATTAAAACATACAGTATAAAACATATTTAAAAACAAAATTAAAATACGAATAAAATAAAAATACAATTACAGTTAAGTTTAAAATAAAATTAAATTTAAGTTTAAAAGTTTAAAATGCCTGGGCGAAGAGGTAGGTTTTTACCTGGCGCCAAAAAGGTAACAAAGAAGGCGCCAGGCATATCTCATCTGGGAGGGCATTCCATAATTCGGGGGCCACCACTGAAAAGGCCCTAGATCTAATTGTTGTTCTCCGGGCCTCCCTATGAGTTGGGACCCGGAGAAGGGCCTTAGATGTCGAGCGCAGTGAACGGGTAGGTACATAGCGAGAGAGGCGTTCCATCAGATGTTGCGGTCCGATGCCGTTAAGGGCTTTATAGGTAAGAACCAACACTTTGAATCTGGCCCAGAAACATATAGGTAGCCAGTGCAGTTGGGCCAGAATAGGTGTTATATGGTCGAATTTCTTTGTCCCAGTAAGAACTCTGGCCGCAGCATTCTGCACTAGCTGAAGTTTCCGAATCGTCTTCAAAGGTAACCCTACGTAGAGTGCATTACAGTAATCCAATCTAGAGGTTACCAGAGCGTGAATAACTGAGGCGAGGTTCTCCCTGTCCAGATAGGGTCGTAGTTGGGCTACCAGCCGAAGCTGGTAGAATGCATTCCGTGCCACCGAGGCTACCTGAGCCTCAAGTGACAGGAGCGGATCTAATAAGACCCCCAAACTACGGACCTGCTCCTTTAGGGGGAGTGTAACCCCATCCAGAGCAGGTCTGACATCAACCACCTGGGCAGAGTACCCTCCCACCAACAGCATCTCAGTCTTGTCAGGATTGAGTTTCAGTTTATTAGCTCTCATCCAGTCCATTATCGCGGCCAGGCAGCGGTTCAGTACATTGACAGCCTCACCTGAGGAAGATGAAAAGGAGAAGTAGAGTTGCGTATCATCAGCATATTGCTGAAAACGCACTCCAAAACTCCTGATGACCTCACCCAGCGGCTTCATATAGATATTAAAGAGCATGCGGGACAGAACTGAACCCTGCAGGACCCCATATTGGAGTACCCAGGGACTCGAGTAATGCTCCCCAAGCATCACCTTCTGGAGGCGATTCCCAAGATAGGAGTGCAGCCACTGCCAAGCAGTGCCTCCAATTCCCAAGTCCGCGAGTCGCCCCAGAAGGATACCATGGTCGATGGTATCAAAAGCTGCCGAGAGATCAAGGAGAACCAACAGAGTTACACTCCCTCTGTCTTTCTCCCGACAGAGGTCATCATACAGGGCGACCAAGGCCGTTTCTGTACCAAACCCTGGCCGAAAGCCCGATTGAAATGGGTCCAGATAATCAGTTTCATCCAAGAGAGCCTGGAGTTGGTGAGCGACCACGCGCTCTAGAACCTTGCCCAGAAATGGAACATTTGCTACCGGTCTATAGTTGTTAAAATTATCAGGGTCCAAGGAGGGCTTTTTTAGGAGCGGTCTCACCACTGCCTGTTTCAGGCAGAGTGGGACCACTCCCTCTCGTAAAGAGGCATTAATCACCTCCTTGGCCCAACCGGCTGTTCCATTCCTGCTAGCTTTTATTAGCCATGAGGGGCAAGGGTCCAGAGCAGAAGTGGTCGCCCGCATCTGTCCGAGCACCTTGTCCACATCCTCGAGCTGTACCAACTGAAACTCATCCAATAAAACCGGACAAGACTGTGTTCTGGACACCTCATTAGATTCAACTGCTACAATATTGGAGTCAAGGTCCCGGCGGATGTTAGTGATCTTATCTTGGAAGTGCCTCGCAAACTCATTACAGCGGGCTATCAATGGTTGTATTGCATCCGGAGGACCAGGGTGTAGAAGTCCCCGGACAACTGGTGATCACTGGTGCTTGCACAGAGCCCTGCACAGCCCTGATGATCAGCTGATAATGTCTGACTCGGTATAATTTCATTCATGTGTTCATGTGAACTGTATGTTAACAAAGGTTTATCAATCTGCAAATGAACATTTCTGTTTACACATCCTTGCCATTTATCCTTGTAAATAATTTAGCTCCCTTGGAAATCTTTGCATAAGTCTTGTCATCCCACCCACAGAGAAGCTCAGTAGCTAGATGGGCATATGCCATGGCGGCTGCTTGGGGAAGCTGGAGTTGCTTCAGTAGAAACAAGTGTCCTGTGGGAGGGAGGAAGACAATGAGGTACTTACTGGCCTATTGTGATGAAAATTGCTTGACTATTAATTTTTCAAAAACTAAAATTTTGTTTTTTTCTTCTCGGCCTTCTATTTCAGATTGGTGAATTAATGGTCAAAGGATTTCCCAAGTCAGGGAGTATAAGTATTTGGGGATAATGCTCCACTCTTCACTCTCCTGGACCCCTCACCTACGCTCCTCTGTACCCACGGCCAAGTTCTTGGCTAAAGCGCTACTCCGCTACTTCTTTTCTAAAGGCGGGCAATTCATACCTGCTGCCACCAGAGTCTTCGCCGCTAAAATTGCCCCCAGCTCCTCTATGGAAGCCCAATTTGGATCGCGAATTTCTGCCCCAAAATTGAGGCTGTTCTTTCCAATTTCCTCCGCTCCATTTTTGGAGTGCCCCGTTGTGTCCCTAATGCAGTCTTAAGACTCGAGGCCGGGCTCTCCTCTTTGGAATGCCTTTCTTGGTCCCGAACATTATGTTTTTGGTCCAAGATAGCATTCGCCGATCCTGCCCCGGGATATCTCAATGCCATGCAGATTGACCGCTTCAGCAGTTCCTGGGCCAAAGTGGTTCAGCACAAACTTTCTTCTCTTGGCCTCTCTACGGAGTTTTTAGCCACACTCGATTTTGGCACTGCCAAAATGACCATCAACAGGCGCCTAAAGGACATAGATCTTCAGTGTGACGTAGCCAATGCCGCTAAAACCTGTTCCCCCCTCCACTCTGGACTGAGGTTCTTTTCCCCTCTTCCTGCCCCGTATCTTGAATTTTTAGGTCTGCCGCGCTATAGATTAGTTTTTACCAGGGCTAGATTTAACTGTTTAGCATCAGCCCTTCTTGAAGGTCGTTTTCGGGGCATCCCACATGCTAATTGTCTTTGCCCCTGCCGACTTAATGAAATTGAATCTCTGTTTCATGTTCTTTTTATTTGTCCTCTTTACTCCACTGAACGCATCAAGTTCCTAAATCCCTTGATCGTGAATTCGCTTGGAGGTACAACCTTGGACAAACTGAAGTTCCTTTTATCCAGCACAGATAAATCAATATCGCTTGGGGTTGCCAAATTTCTCCATGCGGCCCAACTTTTATGCAGTAAATACATTTCTAGTATTTCGTGTTGATTTTCTTGTGCTAGATATACCTACTTGTTTATCCTTTTTTATCTTGCCTGTTTTAATTTTCTTATTTGTATAATGGGTCTATGACCGTACAATAAACTGTATGTATGGTACTTACTGAAGTGAAGCCTTTCCGGAATCAGCATAGCCTAATCTCTTGTACACCAGCTGTTATCAGTTAATCCTTACCTTATGTTCTCACTATATGTTTTCTCCATCTGACATGGATTGTAAGTGTTCTCATCAGCATAAACAATGTCACTTCGGCATATTGTAGAACAGGCTTCCTTCACATGGTTCCCCTCCATTGGCCATGCTGGCTGGGAATGATGGGAGTTGTAGTCCCAAACGTTTGGAGAGTACCAAATTGGGGAAGGCTGTTGCAAAGAGTACCATTGCATGTTGTTGGGTCTATGTTAATAGTATATTGCTGCAGGTATAATAATGGTGGTAGATCCCTGTAGATCATAGGTATAGAGCCTGCAGCACGCCTGCTAAAAGTGTCACAAGTAGCAGGTGCTGGTGGCACACCTGAACAGCAGCTAGAATGCCTATAGGCTTGGCTACAGCATTGAATTAACACTGTATACCTGTCTGCTGTGCAGCTGCCCACTCCCTCACTCACTGAACTTAAAAACAAACACCAAGATAGAGAAGAGAAGTATGTGTCTACTGAAGTGATATTATCTCAACTGTAGACTTGACTTGTTGCCCACTTTTCAGCATGCTTTGGCTTCTATAAGCCTAGCTATGTAGATGATATATAGATGTTCTAGATCAGGGGTAGCCAACATGGTGTTTTCCAGATGATGTCTCTTCAGCTCCAGTCAGCATGGCCAGTGCTCAGGGGTGATGGGAGTTCTAGTTCAACAACATCTGGAGGCCACCACATTGACTACCCCTGTCCTAGAACATTGGCAATCCTGGCTTCCTACAGAGTGTACTCTGTGTTTAAATTATTTTCTTGCTGTCACATTCACACTGTGGTTTTAAGGTGAGCACTTAAACTAAGTTTGAAATGTAATATGTGAAGAAGCCCTCAGCTGTCAACTTCTAGAAAGATTTCTGAGTATGCAGCAAAACCTCCATCTGAATAGGTATCCTTTCATCAGTGGAGCCAGAATTAGATCCTTGGAGAGGTAAAACTATCATATCGGTGATTATTCCATTTCCCAGAATAGGGAAGGTTCTCATTAGCTCAGACTTGGAGACATCCCAGAATTAACACTGTAGCGTTACTAAGTATTACTGTTATTATTGAACTTGTCAGATCTGGCTGCTAGTCACATCTGCCTTAATTCCTTTGAACATCAGACATCAGATCATTTCCCCTAATGCAGTATTACTAAATCTCTGCATTTCATAAAAGATAAAAATTAAAGAATTCTTTGCCCAGCAGTGCAGTGACTCATCTGAGAGTCAGAGGATTTACAGTTTAAACTGACTAATGTAAGTGCCTGTTTTCTCAGATGTTTCTAGTATACTTTAGCTTAAGCTTTAGCTTCCTGGATAATTTGTTTTTATTCAAATTATAGAAATGTCAGAAAATACTTTGTAGCTTCCAAAATGTAATTGAGGGTAGTACAGTCACTGGGCACCAACCAACCATATGTAATATGATTACACTTTGAGGCTACTTCTGCGTACTTATTTTTTCCATGTTATTTATGGCTGTGTAGTATTATTATTATTTAATTACTAAGCCTAGTGCTTTAGAAATGTGCTGGACTTGACAATCTAGGAGTCTGAAGTATTAGATAAGTTGTGTGTGTGCATGTGTGGGTGTGTGAAGGTGGAACAGCAAATCGTGTTAACTCGTGATTACTACATAAATATAATGGGGGGGGGTTGTGAAGGATAATTGGGCAAGGAAAATGCTTACTTATTCTCCTACCCATTAATTCCTCCCCATTATCTCCTCCTAGAGCTACCCTACCCCAGGCTCTGAGTAAGGAGAGGGCCCTGAGAAAGGTGAAGGCCTGAGGTAAGAATTGGCAGCCAGGAAAGATTTCCACTCCCATCTGCCAATTCTACTGTGTACAAAAAATGAGTAGTTGGGAAACATCCTCGTAATGTGAAGTTCTGTCCTGAGCAACTGTCTGTCAAACTGTCATTCTCAGTGTTTTTCAGCCTTTCCAAGCCTAGAACCCACTTTTAATCCTATCATTTAACAACAGTGCAGATACACAGTTTCCCCCCTCAACTGGTATGCCACAGATGTTAGGCACATACGTTATGTGCACCCAAGTTTGCCCTAGTAGTACCATCTGAAAAGGGGGGGGGGTCAGACACCCTCTCACATGCATTGAAAAAACACGTGAGGGGAGCTGTTGACCTGTGCAGGCTAGCCACACCCCTGCCACACCCAGTAGCACACTCCTTGTGGTCTGCAGGTTTGGAGCATTCAGAAGGAGCTCTGCTGATATATCGGGATTTTCCCCTTGTATGGAGGAACTCTGTGAGTGCATGTTGGTATGCATGGAGAGCCCCTTCTGACATAGGCCAAATGCTCAGACCCAAGAGAGGATGCTGCCTGGAGCTGCAATGCTGCAGGCAGGTCAAGCCCCTACAGCAACCCAGCCCCTGTCATGTTTTCTTTCAGTACATGGAGGGAGGACCATGTGAAGGCCCATCATATCAAAACTGGCTCTTTTGCTGTGAAACTGGGCACATCAAACATCAGATCTACTGCCTGTATTTTTTATATTTTACAGTTGCTGTGATCTTTGTTTCTGGGCCACCCTGAACTTTGAAATAATTTCTGTATCTATATACTGTGACATACCAATAGTATTGATGAACAAAACTTCCTTCAGTTTGAACCAACATAGGGTACAGATAGGCAGTAAAGCTTCAATTCTATACCCAGTTTCCTGGAAGTCCATCTCAATGAATTTAGTGGGACACTTCTGAGTAGACGTGCATAGGATTTTATTTATAATATTTATATACTGCTATTCATAAAAACAAAGCCGTTTATAACAATCATATAAATACAGTAAAACAATGTACAAATTTCAGATCAGAAATCCTTGACTAACTATTGTGCTGTATAATTGTGGTAAAAGTGTTTAGAATGCACATTAGGACTTTGCACATCTATTCTCTGCCCTGAAAACAAAGGGGCTGGAGTGTGGCAAATGTGTGTTGCAACCACTTTACAATGTCTGTCTTCACCTGCAGAGGCATTTTAATGTTATCCTCACCCCCACCCCAAATATGGATTGCTGAGCAAGGGAGACTTTTTTGGTGGTAGCCACAGGTAGTAAGTAATATTTACGTTGGCTCACAATGCAGAAACAGAGATATAATGCAGGACTATGTGATCAGATTCAGAACTTTATTTGAGTAGAAGCCGAGTTTTCACAGAGTGGATGAGATGATAAATGTGTCTAGATTGTAGTATCACTACAGATAGCAGGTGGGACCTCAATGCCCCTCATACAAAAATTACTTCCACATAGAAAAGCATAGATGTCAGGGAGACACCTCTCTTGCCTAGTTTTATCCCTGACAGAGTTGGCCTTTCACATAGATACCCTCTACTCACAATCAATTTTATTATTTCATAGTTGTTCCTAATTGAAAATCTTCCCTAATCTTTAAACAGAGTTTGTTTGACCTTGGAAAGAAAAGTTGGAGGCACTGTGAGCTTCGCTGCTAAACAGATGCCTTGCTCTTTGTATAACACCAGCTTTTCAGCCATCTGAAGTTCTCTGTTGAAGACAGGATGGAGTCCAGTTTTCTTGGCCCTTTCTTGTTTATATCAAATGCAAACACTGATAATGTAAGGAATGCAAATATACTTCCGAACCTGATCAAAAATGTGTTGCTGATTTTCTTTCCAGAGACCAACATTCATCCTAAAGATGTCAAATGTGTGCTTTTAAAATTTCACCTATTGCATCACATCATGAATTTCACACATTGCATAATATTTAGAATATAGGAGCTTGGACTGATGTCATAGAAAATTATTGGTCTAAAGGTTTACTTTAAGTTTAACAATTCAGGATGGGGTTTTACTGTTCACTGAATTCAGGGTAATAACATTTGCAGAGCTGCCAATTAAAGAGAAAGCTTACTCTTAAATCACCTTTCAGTATAGGTGGCCTATAATGGTTAATGTGAAAATATAAATTTATAGAGAATTAGAGCAAGCTACTGTTCTATTATTTTCCTCTTCCCCTGCACACACCAAATAGAATAAACAAGAATAAACTTCAACCTTCATTCTGAGATATTTTGCCTGTGCTTTTGGAGATTTAACTACTACATTTTTCTTTAAGCTGGCTTCTTTCATTTATATATGCAATGTTAGCAGTGGTGCTCAATTACGCAGTAGGGTGTACTTAATGGCACAGGCTACTTTAAAGAATTTACAGCTGGACTTGCTGCTGTGTGCAAAGCATTGAGGAAGAGTTTAGGCTAATACAAGCTTTAGAGAGAGCCGTTTGTGGGCAAAATGCTTAGATACCAAGAAAATAAAGCTGCACTCTAAAAAATATTTGTTACAGCTTATCGGGATGTGATCAAATAAAACAATTATATAGTTAGTACAAGCTTTTTTGGAATTGCTATGATTGTCTAGCCAACATATTAACTGATTACAGGTTTTCTTTTAAGGTAGCATATTTCTTTACTGCTAGCTAATCTTTGAACATAGAGACATATACACTTACCCTATGCAGCTAGTCCAGTTAAGAATTTTATAGAATTCTACAGGGAAGCAGGCATGTGATGATACTTTTAAAATTGCATTTCTATCTCATAGGACAAAATCCTCTTCAGATGGCATAAAATCCCTGTTCCTTGGATAAAACCAAATGTAGCCTTTAAAAAGCAGGATTCTAAAACTGGAGGAAAGGAAATTTATGCCACCCGAAGTTGGGAGTTTATTCTCAGAGGACACTTGCCCTCCAACCACTAACCTAGTACCATTCTCCACAAGTTTATGAGAAAATAAATTGCATTTGAAAATTATTAAAGAGAAGGGAATATGTCAAAAGAAATTCTCCTGGGTGAGAATTTTGTTTCTTGCAAATGGGTGAGGGCTTTTGTTGTGCCCATCTTATTTAGGGTTTATCCACATGGGATCATTACTTCATACTAAATATGCTGTTTTAACCTTCATTTTCTATTTGCACTGTCCACAGTAAGGGCTCAATGCCAGCTGCAAACATGGTGTTTTCTATTCACACTGAGGGGAAGGATCAATCATACAGTTTCCAAATGACCACGCCTTCTAATTTAACATTTCCACTCCCTCTGGTTGCTTGGCAACTGAGCATGCCCAGTTTGTTCTGCCAGCTTCAGTAGGTTTCATTTTAAAAAACAACAACCCAGAAGTACAATTATTTGTATTTTACTGGTACAATATAGCTGCAATACAACTCTTTGAGCAGTGTTTTGTGCACAAGTTAGGGGGGAAAAGAAAAATAAGGCACAGTTTGCAGCAACATAAAAAAGGCCAGCAGAATGGAAGAGAGCAGTTGGAAGTTGCTTGTCAGACTGCAGGAAAAGAAATTAACAAGAGGAGGAGATAGTGGGTGTGGAGAGGGGAATGATTGACACACCCATCTAAAAGCATCGGATCAAAGCATCTGCAAGCACTAGAGATAGAGTGAAGACTTTTTTCCTTCCATTTTCATATTATCAATGGATTGGATTAGTATGGATTTACGGGGGGGACTGCATTATAGCTTCTGTTTGCCAGTAATGTCATGCGAACAATGCAAATTAAAAGGAGATGTGAGTAGCTCCAAACACACCGTAAGCCACCATGTAGATGAGCCCTTACAAGGTGGACAAGGGTTGTTTGATAGTGATTGCACTCATCTTGTATGTTTGGCAACCAAGCCTACTTGGCTTCTGATACTTCAGATAATACTCAGGGAAGATGTCATGAGCTAACATCACTCATGGGGCTTTTTCAGATCAGGAAGCTGGGAAGGCTGCAGAGCGCTGAAGAAATGTTTAATGGAAAGAAAAACATACCCATGACCTTCTCACAATGTTAAGCCCAACCTTGCACTCACCAAAATTCTAAAGAAATTCTGAAGAGCCCTGAGAATGTGGCAAAAAGAATGGAAGTCTCTTTTGCAGAGAAAGAAAACTTTGGGGAAATTGGAGGACAGATTTCAGCAGAACACTAGTTAAGGGAACCTAATCCAATTACATCTACTCCTTTTTCGTATGCTCCATCTTAAGGCTGAGACAATGCAAGCTTAATAGGTAGTCTCCAGACTAAGGCTGCAATCCAGTATGTGTCTACTCAGAAGTAAGCTCCATTGGATTCAATGGGACTTACTCCCAAGTAAGTGTATATTGGATTGCAGCCTTAGTCAGTCATACTATAGTCCCATTGAAATAAACAGACTTGTTAGTCATAACTAACAAATGCCCTTGATTTCAATGGTTCTAAGGTGTGACTGATTTATCCATCTGGATCTAACCCTATGGCTTTATGGATCTAATACCACCCAGCTACCCACACACCCTGTTTTGTGTTTAGTCTAATAAAGAGTTCTGAAAACTCAGCAACTTTCTCACTATTATGTAACTTTTTGGTAAAGATATTGCCCTACTGTGGAGTTTGGTTCAAGATGTGCAACAGCCCCACGAGAAAAGTTGTTGATACCCCTTCAGGGAACTATGTTTTTATGAAGCCCCAGAGCTGGTTCTAGTTATTGTAAATTGCCTTGAATCTGTCAAGGCACAGTCATTTTGGTGACAGAAAACTGATATAATTGAATAATTGAAAACTAATATAACTGAGTTCCTCCACTGAGCAAGGGGTTGGACTGGATGGCCTTATAGGCCCCTTCCAACTCTACTCTACTCTACTATGATTCTGTGAAAAGTGCTGATGTTAGGAACATAAGAAACTGTCTTATACTGAGTAAGATCATTTATCCGTCTAGCTCAGTACTGTCTACACTGACTGGCAGTGGCTCTCCAGGGTTTCAGGCAGGAGTCTTTCCCAGCCCTACATGGAGATGCCAGGAATTGACCCTGGGACCTTCTGTGTTCAAGGCAGATGCTCTACCACTGAGCTTTAGCTCTTCCCCATATCAACAAGGTATTGTCCACAATGAAACCCATTTTAAAATCTGGATGCAGTATCAATTAAGAGGAAATTGTGGGGGAAATGGTAGGCTCTTAGTGTTTAAAAATCTCCTATCTAGTAGTTTGTAATAAAGTATAGTTGAGTGATAGGTTTATGCTTTTAATATTTGGACTTCTTCATGATAGATATGTGAAGAAATATAATAAAAAGAGGTGTCCATGAAAATTTAGATACAAAATGAGGCTATATCCATCAAATGAAGAACATTTGTTAGTAAGACCCAAGCTTTAGCTTTGGCTTTTCTGCTTGAGTTGCTTCATTTTGAAAATTAATCTGGGGAAAGAAGGGTGATTTGGAAAACAAATATGTCCTTGCTTTTCATGTTTTTATGGCTGGATTATCACTTCCACTTGTACTCTGCTTCCTTAAGGACTCATGTGATAATGTTTTTTCCCCTTTACACATAACCTTGGGTGTTAAAACAAATTAAACTAGAACTGTCACTAGAAGCTAAAATGATAAAACTGAGGTTATCATACTTTGGACACATAATGAGAAGATATGATTCATTAGAAAAGATAGTAACGCTTGGAAAACCAGGAGGGAGTAGAAAAAGAGGAAGGCCAAACAAGAGATGGATTGATTCCATAAAGAAAGCCACAGACCTAAATTTGCAAGATCTGAACAGGGTGGTTCATGACAGATGCTCTTGGAGGTCACTGATTCATAGGGTCACCATAAGTTGTAGTCGACTTGGAGGCACATAACAACAACAACAACACATAACCCTGAAGCCAGGAATATTGCAGACCAGAACATTTTTATCAGTAAAATATCAGTAAACATCAGTATTTGTTGTTGTTTTAATCAGCAAATCTTACTGGTCTCTGATGTCCTCACTGAACAGAAATTAGGAAAACTGGGTGCGGTCCCTTTCTGCCTGCAGAAGGCATACAAGGTAGCAGGTGATGAGAGTGAACCATTGCATGCTGACCTGTCATGGAGGGACATCCCCTATAATAGCAAAACTGCAGGTCAGGAGGCAATAAGATTTCAAGAAGTCATCTGGTGATCAATAATATCAGGGCAGTGAAGGTGAGTTGCCCTGAAGCTTAATATACACCTTCCCATCCTTACCTCTGATCTCCTTGACCACTGTCAAATTAGAGACACAGAAACCAAAGATTGGGGGGGTAATCTTTTCTGTTCAGTATTAGGCTCTTTTTAAAAATAGGCCAATGGTATTCCTCACCCTACCCCACAAATTCATTTATTGGTTTCTTGCTGCATGCTACTGCAGCACATTTTTATGATACAGAAGGTTCGCCTCTGTTTGGCTAATTTTGCTTTGCAAATGTCAGGTGGAGAGAGTTCCCGTTTCAGATCTGAGGTGTTTACTTTCCTGCAGAAATTAACGTGAGAGAGACTTGAGGCAACATTATTTAAAACTTTGTTTAGGATTTGTTTTAGGGAGGCATTTAAAGATACATTTTTGGCTTGCAAACAACTAGTCACAGTTGATGCATTGCATGACAATAGTCATTAATTATCAAAGAGCTGCTAAGGAGTGGGCTGCATACTGCAGAAAGATTCACATGTGTGATGTAACTAATGCATTTTCCACAGATACTCCTCTGTTTGCATGCGTCTGAGCAGATCCGTACTTAAAATTGTTTTGGGAAACACTGTCACATAATGAAAGGACTGTGACAGAATGTTTAAACCATGCTTTGTACAAATGTGTGTAGATTCTTTGTTGCCACTGTAGCCAAACTAGTCAGGATCTGCAGCACTCCTTCCAACAAGGGAACATGTTTATTTATTATTTATATCCCGCCCTTCCTCCTGGCAGGAGCCCAGGGCAGCAAAATAGGTGCATATTTTATGTTAAACCAGGGGTCATTAACCTTTTTGGCCCAATGGGCACATTTTGCATTTTGAGAAAGTGTTGTGGACACCAGTTCCAAGATAGCTGCTGTGAGGGCATGGCATAACACAAAATGGCTGTCGTGGGTGCATAGCATAACACAAAATTAGAGAGTCATTGTCAGCTATGTCCTACTGCTCCTAATTGTGGAGATCATACAATATTGATCTTCTGTACACACATCCCAATGCTGTTGCTGTCTAGTAACAACAGGGAGCAGTCTGTAGTACCAGAAGAATTATATTAGGTGACTATACTGTGCTCTCTCTCTCCCACACATATGCAGCACATGAACATATTCACCGCAAACATACAGACCACAGACACACATGCAGCTCTCACTCTGTCTCCCACACACATTTCACATAAACACAGACACACATACATCTCTTCCCCACTCCCTCTGGCAAAGTCCATCTCTCCCTCTCATACACACTTTTGCTGGTCCACGACTGTAATAAACTGTATTGTATTGTATTATTGTATCTCATACACATCACACACATACCACAATATCTTTCCCTCTCTCTGCCTAAGCACATCACTCCTTCTCTCAGACTACACATACACACAGGCCACACTTCCATGCATACCTCCTCCTCTCTTCCTCATGCACCCACTGCACATGATTGCATGTGTGCATTTTGAATATTAATGTATTTTAAATACTAAATCCTAAAATGTACATTACTTTCAAAAATGCTGCAAAAATTGTAAAATCTACTCAAGTATGGTCACTGCATCAGGCCCGACAAACAGATGTGTATGTCTGGTATGCACTATTAAACTATTAAAAGACTAACAGCTGTTTGGCTTGGCTAAAGTGAAATCTGTTGGCTATAGGTATGTTCTTAAACCGCAAGGTTTTTTGCCTATTAGTGAATTTCTCTGCTTTTTAATCTGGGAGGTAAGAAATGGAATCCCGTGCAAGTTTGCTGAGAATGGATTGATCATTTGCATGCTTATTGAGTTCAGTGGGATTTACTCCCCTGCAGTCATGTTTATCATGGGTGAAACTCACCATGGGGGAGGGGAAGGGGGTGGGATGGGGAAGGAGGGCAGGTTTGATCATTTGCATGCTTTTTGAGCTCAGTGAGATTTACTCCTGTGCAATCATGCTAAGGATAGGTGAAACTGACTTGGGGGAGGGGCAGGTGTGCAAGGAGGAGGGCAGGAAGGGGATGGGAGGAGATTGGGTGGGTCTGCACAGAGAAAGCCCTTTCCTTTTCAAAAGGAAAACATTGTGAACAGTATCATTCTTTTTCTCGGTTTCCCCCACCTTTTTATTCTACAGCAGGCACATGTAGCCTCCCACACAAATTTAAACCAAAGCAGTCCCTGGCCACATCCACACCAGACCTTTATTTCCCTTTGGTTAGTCATGGCTTCTTCCAAAGAATTCTGGGAAGTGTAGTTAGTGAAAGGTGCTGAGAGTTGCTAGGAGACGACCTGTTCCCCTCACAGAGCTTTAATCATAGCGGCTGACTGTTAAACCAGTCTGGCCACTGGAGCTCTGTCAGGGGAATAGGAGCCTCCTCTCAGCACCCTTCACAAACTACACTTCCCAGGATTCTTTGGGGGAAGCCATAAATATCTAAAGTGAAATCAAGTCTGGTGTGGGTGTGGCCCCCTGATTAGCCAAGCCAAGCAGCTGTAAGTCTGGCTTTTAGAACACTGACAGTTGCTTCTTGCTGAACATGCCTGGGCTTATCATTGACTCTAATGCTAAATTTATTAAATTAATTAAAAATCAGCCAGGCATTTTTTACACTTTTAAACTGCAGAAGATGAAGGTGAGAGTATTGTGGCAAGGTCAGTAATAGGATTACAGGTGCTTTGTGAACATGGCTGATTTTTAATCAATTTCAACAAATTATGAGAAATCTGACAGAAAAAGGTCCAGAAGTGGTCTGGTTTCTCTCTCTCTGTTTTTACACTTTGAACTCTCGATTCTCTCTGACTCTTTTTTTGTATCATCATGAGAATTTAGAGGGTTGTTAAGCAAGCGTTTCTAAGTTCAGGATTATATGTTTTGTAAGGTTTTGTTTTGAAATGAGCTTATGGGAAGCATCAGAATGGCATGGGGGTGTATTTTCAATTCAACATTGAGGAAGCATCCATGCTGGCCACAGTATACAGCCACTCTAGTGGCTGTATGATTATCTGAGTGGTTCTTGCTTTCTATGCCACTTTGGAAAAACATATTTAAAATGTGGTTATGATGTGTTTATCATTTCACTTTAGACAGTGATGGCTTCCCCCAAAGAATCCTGAGAAGTGTGGTTTGTGAAGCGTGCTGAGAGGAGACCCCTATACTCCCCTTGCAGAGCTACAATCCCCAGAATTCTCTGGGAAGAGAGGTTGACTGTAAAGCCACTCTGGCCACTGGAACTCTCTCAGTGGAACAGGAATCTCCTAACTCTCAGCAGCCCTCACAAACTACCCTTCCTAGGATTCTTTGAGGGAAGCCATGACTGTTTAAAGTAGAATAACTGTCTGGTTTGAGGAATAGGAGGAGTTCCTTTCTAACTCTAGATTTAACCATCAATTCAATCTTGTGTGTGCAAACAAGAATCATTTTAAAGCTGCGATTAATCCTATTTATAGCACAAGATACGACTAGTATCTGTGTAATTATCCAGTATCCTTTCCACATTCTTTGCCATTTCAACCCTGCCATTTCTAGCTGCGTGTAGGAATATGGAATATTATACTGATGTTCTTTGGAGGGAAGAATCTTCAAATATGTATATGTCTCACTTGCATTGCTGTCCATTATGTTTTACTGTGCCCACTTAGTTCAACTTTATCCATTCCCAAATCCTTGTGATCCCTTTTAAGATACTTATATACATAAGAAGATCCCCCCGTAGCCTCTTCATCTTCATACTATGTAGTTTTAAGATCATTATTCTGGTTCCCATTAACACAGCAAAGTCCTGCTATACTGTGGTTCAGCCCTGAAGCTCTTCCCATTTCCTCTTCTTAAGCATGTGATAGGAAGGTAAGAGTCTCAAAGTAGACTCAAAATGCCAGTTAAGTCCTTGAACTTGGCTTTTTACCATGACATAATAATTCCTTCCATCTTGTTCTTAAAATGTAGCTTTGACTGCACTGCTGGAAACCAGTCGGTTTCTCTTGGCAAGGCAGTCATGTGCTCTGAACCTTTTACCTTTGGCAAGAACTCTGGCAAATAAATTCTATCTGCATTGCAGTCAACTTGCAGGAATTTGAGACCTGTAAAAACTGATTAAGCCCACTTATAGTGTAAAATCCAGCAGCAATTGCAGCTAATTAGGTTAAGTAAGTAAAAGAGCTGTTTGATTTTAATGTGTAAGGTTCTGATTGATTGGCTGATTTTGAAGAGACTAGCAGGGCTTCAGTGAAATCTGAAAGGGTAATGTAAGGTTGTACTTGGAGCATTTTGATATCATAGCCATAATTTAATGGAGCTACTTCTACATGCCAACCTCTGTGTACACATAGATATCCCTTTGTTAGGGTTAGGTTGTGAACAGGGTTGAGGTGAGCCAGAGCTGGGAACCAGGATATTCTGATATTTAACTCAAGGGGAGGGGTAAATTAACTGTTATTCTTCAAAGCTTGGTGAAAGCCAATGTTTTGTTGATGCCCCTGCCTGTCCATAGAATTATGTTTTAAAACTATTGTCAGATCATCAACAGTGATCTAGCTTCAGTTGGCAAGAGCTTCAAAGTTACTTCATAACACTGAAATGAAACCTTTGACATCAATAATTCTAGTATGCATCCAATGTTTTCTGTTTAGTTGTACTTCTGCCTTGGAGCCAGAGTCAGGTCTTAATTTTAAGAGCATGGCTTGCAGAAGTGCAAGGATTGTGTGCTTCTGGTACCCTACAATCAGAATAGTTTAAAGTTGGGCTCCAACACAGTTGAGCTCTGCACAGTAATGAGATTCATGATTTCCAGATCTTTGAGATCTATGAGGTCCATTTCAACACATTACTTCAATTGTGTAGAAATAAAAAGCATGGGGTGCTACCAAAGAACTAGCTATAAGCAATGATGAATGATCACAAAAGTACATGTCAGCCACTGATGGGATTAAGCCCCTGCCATTATTCAAAGAGGGTATTTAGATGTCATATACCAGTGCAGGCATAGCGTGGCAATTTCACCACACTTCCTGTTCCTCTGCAACAGTGTTGCATCTGAAATATAGACTTGCATATCCCAGGAAAATCTGCAAGCAATCTCCCAGGCACAGGAGAGGCAAAGGCTGTATTTACATGGGACACTATTGGAGGACCAGTAAGCATGGGGAATTTGTTCATCCACTTCCTCCATTTGTTCATCCATAGCAGGGGTGATGAACCTGTATGGCCTTCCAGATATTGTTGTACTACAGCTTCCATCAACCACTCCAACTTCCATCAACCAATGGTCAGGGATGCTAGGGGCAGTAGTCCAGTAACATCTGGAGATCCACAGGTTCAAGAGGCAGCTAGACAGCATTGAGCAGGGTGTTGAACTCAATGGCCTTATAGGTCCCTTCCAACTCTACTGTTCTATGATTCCCCACCCCTGCTATGCAGCAAATTATTGTTTGAAGCTGCTCTTAGCAGTGTGTACTTTAAGAGGGAGGGAGAGAGGTAACTTAGGTCCTATCTGCCTAGAAACAACACACACTGATGTAGAAACTCTTTCTCTAATCCTTGAGGAGGGCAGGCTGCCTGTACTCATTCAGTGGTGAGTAAAATGAACTCTTAACCTGTTCAGAACGCTTTTATTTATTATTTCTTTCTTTATGCATGCCAGGGATAGGGCTTGAAAAGGGTTGTTGGGGTTAAGCCCTAGTGTTATTTTATTTAGAGCTAGGACTTGCTATCAGATGCAACACTATCAGATGCAATGTTGATTCACATTGCTTACACTGTTTAATCACACAGACTTTTGTTTTTCTATTTGAAATAAATCATGGTTCTTATATGCATTGACTTACGGGGGGGGGGGAGTCCTTCCTCTTAATTGTTGCCAGAAGATATTCAGGCAGGCTGGGACTGGGTGGAAGAGTGTTGGATGTTCATGGATAGATTGGTGGTAGGGTGAGCTCCTCCACATTTGTTTTTTCTGAGTTTTCCTGGAAACAGCTTTGATGAAGCCCAAGTTTGTTCTGTGGATATTCTGAAGCAGCTCAGAGAAATTGAATGCTTGCCGAGATGAGCTGGAAGAGTTATCACTTATCATTAGTATTGAGCATTTGTGGGTTAAAGGTAAGAATGAGAGTGAAATATTGTGGAGCCTTGAGGAGTGATTAGTCGAATCAGGTCTCCCTCATCCCTCAAAACATGACTACCTCAAAGAACCTGGTTGTATTTATTTGCATTTTGTTAAAAGAGTTGACTGTTCCAGAACAAAAACCACTGTATATTTAGAAATCAAAATAATTAAAGGCTGGAATTGGCTGGAATTTTTTAAGCTAAACTATTTCTGCTCAGCATAGATATTAAAGGAGGTGTGTTAGGAGCCACTGTGACCCCTTTTCAGTCCTGGGCTGGGATTCAGGTGATGCATACACTGAATTCCACCTCAAATGCTGATCCTTCAGTACACCACTGACAAAACATATAAAGCCTTTGAACTTTTCTCCTTTGTCCCTGTAAAACTGAGGAAATGCTTTGTTTCATACAGTGTTGAGAGCTTGGGGTATTTTTTTTATTAAGCTTTAAAGTGAAAAGTCTTTACAAATATACATTCAATATATATAAAATTATACTCACCCACCATGAAGATAATAAAATCCTTCCATTCAACAGAAAATATCCTGGCTGAAGTGTGATAACAGTGATTAAGAAATGGCTGTGTTTGAGCCTTTGAATTTCAATTCTTAATTTATAGCACTTACAGCTGATGTAGCAACCCCATGCTTTGCACCCAGCTGTTTCTAGGAACTTAACAGATATTATTCTTTCATTACTACAATTGTTGTAGGGTATTTAAGATCCAGCCTGATAAGCATCTAATCAAAGCTCCCTTTTTTGAAATCCCTTTGTGACTCACCAGTCAGTTGTAGTTTCTTCTCTAGTTGTACATGACCCTTTTAAGAATTCTGGGCCACCAGCTCTTCTGCTGCTGTCAGTTTAGAGAATGCATTCTTCATATGCTGGAGTTTGGTTATCTAACGATAAGAACATTCTGTCAAGAGCTACTGGTCCAATCAGGCATAATATGTTCAAGGTTGGTTTCCCCAGTCTATGACATGAAGCATAGTCAGATGTACTCATATCTAAAGCGGATACAAAATTAGCATAGGTTATGTGGGGTGATGGGCATAGGAATGTCCTCAGTTATTAATATAATTGTCCATATTATAGCTGGGACTATATTCAGAAGTATTGAAAATTTATTTAAAAATCAAATTTCACCATCTGAAATGTGAAATTTACTTGAAAATTCAGAGGTTAAATGCTGCAGGTAATCTTCTGATTGTTTTCATTTTGGAAAACAGATATGAGTGCTCATATTTATCATCTGTCAAATACTGCATACCATTGTATGTTATCTATCAGGTGCTGACAGATACTAAATACCAGTGCATGTCACTGTGAAACAGTGTTGTGTATTTTATTATTTATTCATTCCATTTCTTTCCTGTCTTTTCTCCTGAAGGAGCCCAGGACAACAAAACACACCAAATAAAAAGAATTGTAAAAGCATTCTAAAAACAGTCACAGTAAAGAGGACTTAGTACCAGACTTGGTCTGGGACACCTCCGTCAGTTGTGAAACTCACTGACTTTGGGCAATCACTTTCTCTCAGCCATTCCTATCTCAGAGGGTTGTTGTGAGGATAGTTAAAATACCAGATATTCAGTGAGTCAGATTTTTATTACTTATAGCCAATGGCAGTTACAAAATACCCAGTATACACTACCTTGATCTCCTTGCAGTAAGGATATAATAAAAATGTGCTAAATAAAAGTCAGATAAACACAACTGCATATTAAAACTTTTCTATTGTATGACAAATGTCAAACATAGTCATATATGAAATACCATTGCATTTCAGCTGCCCTACACTAAATATAATTCCATGTCAACTGAAAAAAAAATCAAATACTGAAATCTAATTTCGTATGCTGAAATCAAATATTGTCAAATGTTAAACAGATATCAAAGATTGCGTGAACATTCTGCAAACTGAGAATAATTTGACTTTAGCATGTTATAGGCTTGCCACTATGACTTTTTGTCCTAGCCCCTGATTCCTGATGCCTTTTTATTTGCTCAAAGTGTAAGGGCTCCTCTCTCCAAATCCCTTTTCTCCTCTCACTTTTTTTTTTTTGGACACTGCTTTGGAGGCTTCACCCTCTTATCTCTGTTCCCCCAAACATCTCACTCTAAGCAGGATGGAATAGATCCTGTCAGTCCCTCTCCTTCTCTCCACTCTCCTGCTTCTCACAGCTTTGCTCTTTCAGATTCCTCATTAAGTCCATGTCTCCACGTCAGCATTTCTGTTTTATCCGTTTATACTGAGAAGAGAAGTGTGACCTCCAGCATGACATGATTTATTGCTGGTGGGGCTTCCTGCAAAGACTTACACAGACACAGCACTATTTAGTGCTTCCTCCTCTCAAGTACCACCAGTTCTAGGATGAACCCACTTTGGGTGAATCCCATTTTGATAGCTTTGTAAGATGGTTGTGCTGTTTTAAGCTACTGCTGTCAGCATTTCAGTGAGCAATTCTGTGATTTTGTGAAGCATTAGGATGCAATCTCATGCACACACCTGAGAGCTAGTCCTACTTATTTAAATAGGCCCTTCTTCTATGTAGGCATGCATTTCATGTTTAATCACATATTGAACTATCCTACATGTGTTTAAGAAGTAAGTCTTAGTTCAGACATGTTCAGTGTTCAGTGACATTTGCTCCCATACTCCCCTAGTGTGTAGGGTTGCAACCTTAATATTCTAAAAGCTCTTTTGAGATCCCGACATAAAAGATGTAGAGTAAGTACAAAGCCTTATTCCTGTAGTGATCATATTCACTGCTAGCTCTGAACTCTTGGTGCACATTTAATCTGTTTGTGCATTTACAAGGGAAGCTGAGTGCTGTCCTAATAATTGCTTCTAATCTTCTTTTTGTGTATTTATAGTATACAACACTTTCCCTCAAGTGGTCCCTCTTGCTAGTCTCTCTCTGCCCACACTGGAGGGACAGTTTCACAGTGGCATCTTTATGAAGCCAGTACTCTTATCACACTTGGTTCAGGAGGTGTTGCTGTCTCCGTACTAGGTTTCTATTAAGTAACTCATCAGGTTGGGCCTCAGAGAGGTTTTGATTACATTTTAATCAAACACTTCGGAGTCTTGTTTGGACCCTTGTGAATGTAAAGCATCATGAACTCTACATCATGCTGGAAGTCAAAGCAGAATGCCTCCCTGAGATAATGTGCAATGTTGCCTTAATATAGGTCTTCCTGGAGCTAGGCTTCCCTGTTCTCATTGCTCAGTTACTTGCACTGCGATGAAAGAAAGCTTTGATGCCTGGTAGAATCCTTGTTTCTGTGGTCCGATTTTTTTTCTAATCAGGCAATGCCCTTTGCTGCCACATTTGCCTTCTTGTTCATTATAGCCCCAGATTAATTTTTGTTGTCTTCAGTTATCTGCTCCTACACACAGCTCTGTAACATATGCAGCTTCAGACATCATTTGAGATGGCTGTACTCAGTTTGACTGATACCTGTTGGTGTTTTAAGAGGGTGGGGCATAATGATTAAATATTGTTTTGAAGCAGGCAACTGGGTGGATTGTCTGATGACATTTCAAACTTGACCTTTCCTAGTGCCCTATTTTTGGGGCAGGGACTGAAAATACAAAGGGGTTAAAGGAAAAACAAATAACAATTTCCATTTGTTTTTCATGGCCTCATGAGTGCTACTTTTATGATGTTTCCACATTTCATTTCTTTTTTTCTTTTTGTCCGTGACTCCTTTAAACATAAAGCCCCCATCAAGGCATATTTCCACATGAAAAGAGGCAGCTGTTAAAGCTGTTTTATATGGCTTTTATACATTTGTTTTTACTCTTTATTGGCTGTAGCACCCTCTCAGAAGCTGGGCCATATTTTTTCTCCCTAATGACTTCGGTCCTTTTCCATTTGGCAGGCTTTAATTCTCCACCCCTTTTTCCTGCTGTGTGTTTGTGTGGATCAGATATTAATAGGATTGTTTGTTTAACTACCACCACCTCCTTTTGCATAGCAGCCTTTGGGGTATCCAGTTGCCTTTGTTTATATACCTGTTTTGAGGATTTATCAGCAGCGAAGCATAAGGCTCTACTGATACACAGCTTTGTGGTGATCATATACAAACATTAGCTTAGTGGTGCCAGTATTATTTTTTTACTACAGAATGCTTTCAAGTGAGATCACACTATTGAGAACCTGATTTGAGCAAGTTGCACAGAATATCCCAGTGTTACCTTAATTAGTATATAGGAAGGGACTGTAGTTTGGGGATAGAGCACTTGCTTTTAATGTAGAAGTGTTCCAGGCAGTGCTAGAACTGAAAAACTCTGGGAAGCTGATGCCAACCTGTGTTGTAGAATCAGCTTTTCCCAGCCTTTGGGTTCCTGGATGTTGTTGGACTACACTCGGGTCCTGCTTGAGGGCTTCCCCTGGGCACCTGGTTGGCCACTGTGAGAACAGGATGCTGAACTAGATGGGCCACTGGCCTGATCCAGCAGGCTCTTCTTATGTTCTTATGTTCTTAACTCCCATCAGTCCCAGCCAGCATAGCCAGTGGTCAGGAATTAGAGCCATACGACAATGGAAACAATTACCTAGGGAGGTAGTGAGCTCTCCCACACTGGAGGCATTCAAGAGGCAGCTGGACAGCCATCTGTCGGGAATGCTTTGATTTGGATTCCTGCATTGTGCAGAAATGATGGCCTTATAGGCCGCTTCCAACTCTACTATTCTATGATTCTATGAATTATGGGAACTGTAGTCCAGCAACATCTGGGGACCCAGAGGTTGGGAAAGGCTGATTAACCTACTTGGACCAGTGATCTGACTTGGCATAAGGCAATTGTATGTGAATTATCTGTCAGCAGAAGAAAATATTTTTCAGTCTTCATGATCCATGCGCTATTTAAAAATCAACAGTGACACCTGGGCCTCCATTTTGGAAGGTGGAACACAGTTGTCGCTCATTAGGATAGGTCCCAGCCTTCGACTCTGATATTCCCAGCATAAGCCCCAGGCAGTGTCTTTCCGGAAGAACATGTATTTTTATTCTCCAGGAGGAGTGGTGCAGGTAGGTAATTTTAGACCTTGGGCCTAATGTGAGGAGGAGGGACTGCTTCACACAGCTTTGTGTAAGCACACAATGTGAAGCACACAATGTGAAGCACACAATGAACATTTCTCTTCTTCCTCCACACCCACCATCATTTCATGTTCTACAACTGCTTCTACATTGTCAGAGCAACAAAAATGAAACATAAAACACTTTACCAACATTTTACCAACCCTGATAAAAAAAGAAAAGAAATCATTGTTATTATCTATCCCCAATGCTATTTAACATCAATATGAAGTTGCTTGGTGCTGTCATCAAAGCGTTTGGAGTTCAATTTCACAAATTTGCTGATGGCATCCAGCTCCATATATCTATCCCATCTGAACCAGATGTGGCTGTGGCTGTGCTGAACCAGTGCCTGGAGATAGTGATGGGCTGGATGAGGGCCAAGAAACTGAGGCTGAACCCAAACAAGACAGAGGTGCTGTTGGTAGATAGTTCTCATATTTGGGAATAGTGTATTTGACCTTTTCTGGATAGAGTCACACTTCCCCTGAAGGAGCAGGTATGTAGTCTGGGAGTGCTCCTAGATCCATCATTGTATTTGAAGTCCCAAGTGGCTGGTTCACCTGCTACAGTCATTCCTGAATTGGGATAGCTTGACCACCCGCATAGTCTAGTAACCTCCCATCTTGATTACTGTAATGTGCTCTACTTGGGGTTACCCTTGAACACTGTCCAGAGACTGCCGCTAGTGAGGAATGATACCACTACAGTGCTGACTAGTGCTGTGGTATGGAACCTGTATTACACCTATTTTGTGGGATCTGCACTGGTTTCCTTTCTGTTACTAGGCCCAGTTTAAGCTGTTGGTGCCAACACATAGAACCTTAAACAACTTGGGACTTAAGACCTTGATGGAGCACTTTTCCCCGTATCAGCCAGCCTGGACTCTCAGATCAGCAGAGTGCGTCCCTTGATGTTTCTTGCTGTGTGGGGAAAGGAGATAGAGCCTTCTGAAAAAATGGTATCAAATTCTTGAATTTCCTCTACCTGGAGGCACAAGTGGCTTCCATCACCTACTTAAAACACATCTATTCTCCCAGGCTTTTGGAGGAGGTTAGGATTGTCTGTATTATGCTACTGCTGTTTGCTGATGTTATTTATATTGTTTCTTGTTGTGGTGGTTTATTGTGTTGGAAACTGCTTTGAGACCTCATTGTGGAAAAAAGTAGTTTATAAATGCATTCTATGAATAAAACAAATACACCTTTTCCTGGGCTATACTACTTAAATGCTCCCCATGTAACAATATGTCTCCATGCAGAAAACTAGCATGACAGGGAGAAGAGTTTAGCCTAGCCTCCTTCTATATTTCTAAGATCCAAAGCCTACTTTGGATATCTTACAGCTTGAGTCTGATAAATAAAGCAAAATTCAGGTTTAATCTGGGAAATGCTTGAAAATCATATTTTTTCCTTAGCAGCAGCACACATACTTACTTTTTAAAAATGTAACCATTATTTGAACCACAGTAGGGTTTATAGGATGATATACTGAGGATTAGCGGAGACTTTGAGGCAGCTTGAACTTGTTTTTTGTATCATCTCACGCTCATGGAGATGGAAATTACAGCACAGGGCATGACCAGAGAAGTGTGACATCTTTTTGACCCTTTCCCCCTGCCAGACATACTTAAGTAAAGGGATTCCCTCCTTACTGACCATGCAGGACCATGCAGCATGGCATGGGAGGATTAGTGTCAGCCTGAAGAAAATGAGCTCAGGCCTTGCGTCGATATTTGTCCCTTTAAAAAAAAAATCCAGCGATCCTACATTCCAGGACACTGATTTCTTTATTACATTTTAAAAATAACTTTTTAAAAAGAAATGCTTGATAGTTTTGCTGCTGTGATAAAATGCCTGGCTAGATGATCTCCTTTGTCAACCTGAGATTTTGGGGGGCGGGGGAGAAAGCATGATAAACAGCTTCTGCAGGACAAATCACCAGCTACTGCAAAAGGATGACACAGGGCGAGTTTTCTTTTCCTGCTTTTAGTTGTGCTAATAACAAATGCTAACCTCAGGAAGGGTTTATACTTATGTAGTTAAGTGCATGATGCCATGCCCACACACTGAAATGTCCTCATGCTACTTTTTCTTCCATAAACTGGTATAGCAAAAATTCCCTGATCTACCCCACTTTGTGTTTGCATACCTATCTACTTACCCCATTCCCATTAAAAATACATAAATCTTGAGCATGTACAGACGAACTGCCTTACATTCTTCTATGAGATACATATCAAACAATGAGTTAGTCATAGAATTTTTAGCTGCATTGGATTTATTTCTTTTAAAAAAGCTGAAAGGTGAAATATAAATATTTTAAATTTTAAAAATTGATGGGCTGTGGCTCCCATGCAACCTAGCAAAGAGAAGAAATAGCAGACACATACTGGAGAGAAAGGCAGGAGAAGATATTAAGAGTTTATGCTGATGTTTGAATCTCTGCCTTTCAACAGCCCCCCCCCCATGTTTAAATAAGAGTGCAAGGGAGAAAGGACTGTGAACAGAATGGTACACAATGAACCTTGTCAGTAATATAAGCAGAACTGACACTACAGTATAGAACCACACGGAAGCAATCTTTGGACTATTTTGTTGGCTTTGAGATGATACATGTTTCATATTGCATACAGTAGGGCCCCACTCATACGGCGGGTTATGTTCCGGACCCCGCTGTAAACTGAAAACTGCTGTAAAGCAGAACCCATTGAATAGAATGGTGCGCGATGCCCGAAAACTGCCGTAAAAGCGGAAGAAGCGCCGTATGAGTGGGGCTTTAGTCTACTTATGTCTAATTGAGACCGCTGTATTAGCAAATCACTGTAAAGCGAAGCGCCGTAAAGCGGGGCCCTACTATACATTGTGAGAAGAGCCGTATAGCAGTTAGAGTGCTGGATTAGGACTCAGGGAATCACGGGTTCAAATCCCCACTCAGTCACAAACCTTGAGCCAGGAATCACCATTTCTCAGCCTAACCTACCTCGCAGGGTTGTTGTGGGATAAGGCAGAGGTGGGGAAGAACTATGTATGCTTCCTTGAGCACACTGGAGGAAAGGTGGGGTATACATAATAAATAAAATAGAACTGTTGTCAAAAAAGGAATCCCCTATCTCAAGTTCTTCTTCTCCCCCTCCTTTGAAGTTAATACATGTTTTGAATGCCATCGTATCAGCAATAGCCAATGATGGGGAGTGGAGCAGGGCTCAGAAATGCACTAAGTGATGATTTCAGGATATGTTACTACACTTTATGGAAGGAGAGAAATCAGCACAAGGGTGCCAGTTTGCAGAGCCCTATTTTTTTTTAAAAAAAGAAGTAGTTCCACCCCCTTGGTGTTATGAACATTGGGAAAACCTGCTGTCCATTGTCAGAATAAAAGTGGAAGTACATGTGGAATATATACTCCAATTAAAAAGTGGGTCTGCCTGACTTTGACTTCCAGAAAGAGATCAAGGTAATGAGAATGAGTTAAGAGAATGAGTTATGATTTGGAAAATCCCAAATTCAAATATCTTTTAAGGCATAGAATTGCCTTTGACAAACCACTGTTATCTCAGCCTTTCCATCTATAATATGGATATAATAATAATAGTGGCCTGCCTTACAGTGTTGTAAAGATGACAGATGCATGTGAAATGCTTTAGGAATGCTATGTAGGTAATGGTAAGCTGACTAAAACCCATGTAATACAAGCTGAAACCTAACTGTACAATGTAAGGGGTTTCTAAAATTATTTTTGGTGAATTAGGCAAGGTTGTATAAAACAGCTGTTATCATGCTGCACAGTTTCTAGCTTTTCTAAAAGCTACAATTCTTGTACTTCCCAGATTGCAGTTGTGCCACCTGGAATCAGCAGCTGTTGCGTGATATCTGCCATGTCCTCTTTCATAATCATTCTCCAAACCGCTAGTATGGTCTGTGGAGATGTTGAGCCCGCATAGATCAGTAAGGACCTTGAGCTGCAAGCTTGGTCTACTGTATCTAGTTTTTCCAGAAGGATCACTTCTTATCTCTAAGCCGCAGGCATTAATGGTCACCCAGAGTAACTCAGAATAAATAATGGCAGCAGATCTGAGCTGAGGTTACTTTCAAAGATGAAGTCCCTTCTTGGCTTCCCAAAAGCTCACTGTTGTTGGATCAATTGCTGACATGGTCAGCAAGTATGCTCGTTGTGCAACATTTCCATTGTCAAGCTCCCTGGTGTCCAGTACCGTCAAGCTTTGCCCTCAGAATCTGCTTTTCCAGTCAACACCAGGACTCGGGGATAGGCTTGAAGTCCTGTTTTTGCACTGATCTTTGCTAATGCAAGGTTAAGGCTTTGATATTTGCTAGTGCTCTAATTGTAACACAATGTTAATTACTCTTTTGATTTGGAAATGCTTGTTCAGCACAGTGAAAGAGAAAGCTGGAGTGACATTGTGATGCTGTGTTACTTGGAATTGCCTCCAACCTTTCCCCCTTTATACAGAATATGCTATTTTAGTTTTCTTAGCCATAACTGCATTAATCACATTTTTATTCTCTTTAAAACAAACATATAATTCTCCACATTTGCCATTTCACTCCAAGTATATAAAACCATGAGTATGAACAACTCTTTCTTACTGTGCAGTAGTAGTAGCTGGAAGTAGGCAGTTTGTCACTCGGAAACATTTTTATCGCTTGTGAGAGATAACTTTTAAGTATCAACTAAAGGTGTATTCTGACGAATATGTTTATGTACCAATAAGCTTGTGAAGAGAATTAACACATGGAGATTAAAATGGTCAAGTGATCATGCAATAATTGATTACATTGTGAAAAATATATACATGCATAGATAGATAGAAGCCAAAACACCCTCAGTTTCTTCCACAAATGCTTTTTGTGCAGTGATCAGTATTATCATACAAGTGGGACCTCCAACAGATGTTGCAGTATTGAGTGCTCCTGTTCAGGGTGCTGGTCAGCCACCTGTACCCTTCTCCAGGACACTCCATTCCATTCCTTTTCCCCTAGTTTTCTAGTTTCCTCTGCAAGAGTTAGTCAGCAACCTCATTTTACTGTTTTGGAGTTCTTCCATCCTTTTATATATAAATATACTCTCTCTTGTGTGTCATGGTGTTGTTTCACATAAGAATGTGAGAGAGTCTACACCAAGTGTGTTTGACTGCAGACTCAGTTTCATCCACCTATGGAAGACCTATGGAACAGGAAGCTGTTGTTGTTGAGTGATCAGAGTACCTGTTAATGCATTTGTGAGGTTGTCACAGGCTGTGCCCACCAGCCACAGGGAATAAATATAGCCAACAACATTTACAGGTGAAACAGGCAACAATTTTATTGAGTTACAACAAGTTAGCAGGGTTGGCATGGCAGTAGGGCATGATCTGGTTTCATTCCAAAAGCCCTTGCTGTCAGGATGTTTGTCCCCAACTAGCCAGTTGGGATGCCACCATCAGGCATTGGCCAGTGATCAAAATGGCCCCTGACTGGAGCTGGTCCATGGCCTTTAAGGCCTTGCCCTACCCCCCTCCCCGCCCCCCAACCAAGCTCTTGTGGGACCACCCATCACACTCAGTCCCATGAGAGTTCTACTGTGGGCAAGTAGAAAGTGCCTGCCCATTGCTGCTTGGGGCCACCGTACCTTCCCACAATGGCACCCTGTGTTGAGGTGCATGGGACTGGAATTACTCATGCCTAACCCATCTTTTCTTCTGATGTTTCTCCTCCTCATCCTGAATTCTCATGCTTTCATTCACACCACCTCTATTTCCCTTCACACTGGAATTGGGGACATTTCATGTTACTGCAGGTATGTGGCCAGTGCTTCCATGTGGCCTCTTTCTGTGCTGCCCCAGTTGACATGCAATATGAACCACATGTGTGTGTGAGGACTACTGTGGTTCTTTCCCATGACATTATTAACTTCACTGGGGGTGGGGATCAGGAGATACTTGTGAAGGAAGGACCCATAACATATGCCCCAGACATATGGCTTCTCATCCATGTGTTAGTAGAGCAGGGGGGTGGGGGAAAGAAAACCGTGGGGATGCAGCTCCTACTCTGCTAGAGCTTCTTTTCATATCAGATTAACTTGATCTTGACCATTGTTATCAGATCTTTTCTGAAGCACCAAAACAAGGGAGAAGCTGAGGGAACCTGGAGAAAGAACAAGAAAGCAATATCTTGTAGAATAATGGTGGGTAAACCACAGGCTTCCTGAATGGCATTTGTCCAGGCATTGCTCTTCAGCTTCAGTCACCTCCTCAGCAAGATCCAGGGCAGTGGAAAATAGTGACATCTGAGAAGATGGAATAGCTGTTGCTGTGAAAGAGATAACAGAAGCAGAAACCAAGGTCTCATGTCATCTTTCAGACATCCAATCTTGTCCTGAGGGGTTTCATGGCTCAGGCTCATTATCTATAATAATAGATCTCTAGTACTTTCTAAACCTTATTCTTAGTTTTCCCCCAGTTAATTCAGCAGTGGGCACATTCAAACGCAAATTCAAATGTAGTATGTCAAATGCTACATACAACATAAGCTAATCGTGCAAGTGTGGAGGTTGGCAAGGGCATGGGCCATAATGCGGGTTATGTTAATGGCTTATGTTAATTTGTTTGCCATTAGAAATGAATGCTTGCTTTTTAAAAAGGAACAGTGAAATGGTCAGTTCTAAAGGGTTTTCTCTATATAACATTGCAGAGTATACAGTGCCCTGTGTAGTGTATAGTCTTCTTTACTGAAGGGGCTTTGCAAGCCCTTTCGGGTGCCATGTAGCTGTCTCCTTAATGACCATTTATCACTGTCTGTATTTGCCTTATTGTTTTTCATCTCAAGAATACAGCACACAATAAATAGCCAGATGCCAAGCACTTTTCTGGCATCCTACACCTTGGGAATATCATTTCTGTATTTCCCTTTATCCAGGGCATGTACTTCTCAAGTGAAGGCCCCCCAGGACTGGTGACCATTTGCATGTAGCCCTGGGAATAATAAAGTTAGTGGGATTAAAAAAAAAAAAAGGGAAATGTTCAAAAGCTTAGTGAAGGTAACAGTGGTTTGGTATAGGTGTAGCGCCAAATCATGGCTTGGCTCTAAGACAAGGTTTTTCAGCCTGGGGGCCGAATTCCCTTCTGAGCAACCTTCTGAGGGCCACATGCCAGTGGTGGTTGGGACCAGAGGCAAAGGTGGGCAGAGAAAAGAGTGTACAGTAGGCTAATTTCTACGTACACTCCACACACCTCTCCACACTCCATCCAGGCAAGCAAGAAGGATGATCAGAGTTCAAGGACACATTCCAGCCAGGCAGAAACACTCGGGGCATAGCCCTGACGGCCAACCTCTGCCAGAAGTTCAGACAGAGAGATCCAAAGTGTCAGAGGTTCAGACAGACAAATCCAAAGTGCCACATCTGGCCACCCTCCTGTCATTTCTTGGTTCAAGGCAAACAATGAGCCCTGTTCAGGATTCCCAGTCATGGAGAAGATTGCAGCCATATTCATTCAAATGCGCTTATAATAATACCCCATCAAACCTTCTTACTCCCATTCAGGGGTGGTTTGCCCCCTCCACAAATTTAAGAATACCTGACCTGCATAGTGCTATAGTTTGCTATTACATCCAAACCAGCAATTGAATTGAATTGAATTGAAACTTTATTTTTACCCCGCCCTTTTTCCAAACTGGAACTCAGGGCGGCTTACAAATAGAACTACATGTAGTTAAAAATATAGAAAAACATACAATTAAAATACAATTAAACTATGCACAGCCTTAAAACCGTAAAAGGCAGTTAAAAATCTAAAAACAATTTAAAATAATACAAATAATAATATAAAACAATAAAACAAGCCTTGTAAAGCTCAATCCTAAACACCTTCTATCCTAAAAGCCTGTCAGAATAAAAAAGTATTTAGTTGCCGACGGAAGGATGGCAAGGCCATTCGTGCCTCCCTAGGAAGGGAGTTCCAGAACCTAGGAGCGGCCACTGAGAAGGCCCTATCTCGCATCCCCACCAGTCGCACTTGCAAGGGTGTTCGGACAGAGAGAAGGGCCTCTCCTGAAGATCTCAGGGCCCGGGCAGGCTCGTATAGGCAGATACGGTCTGACAAATAGCCTGGACCTGGGCCGTATAGGGCTTTAAAGGTCAAAACCAGCACTTTGAATTGTGACCGGAAACAAACTGGCAGCCAGTGGAGCTGTTGTAACAAGGGAGTTGTATGGTCCCTGTAGCCAGCCCCTGTTAATACTCTGGCTGCAGCTCTTTGTACCAGTTTAAGTTTCCGAACAGTCTTCAAAGGCAGCCCCACATAGAGCGCGTTACAGTAGTCTAAATGAGATGTAACTAAGGCATGCATCACCATAGTCAAATCAAGCATTTCCAGGAACGGGCACAGCTGGTGCACTAGTCTTAACTGGGCAAAGGCACTCCTGGCCACAGCCAAGACCTGGGCCTCCAAGTTCAGCGCTGAGTCCAGGAGCACACCCAAACTGCGAACCTGTGTCTTCAGGGGGAGTGTAACCCCATCCAGCACAGGCTGAATCCCTATTCTCTGATCTGCCCTTCGACTGACCAGGAGCACCTCTGTCTTGTCTGGATTTAGTTTCAATTTGTTTGCCCTCTTCCAGTCCATCACTGATGCCAGGCACTGGTTCAGGACCAGAACAGCTTCCTTGGCTTTAGGTGGAAAGGAGAAGTAGAGTTGGGTGTCATCTGCATACTGATGGCACCGAACCCCAAACCCCCGGACAACCTCTCCCAGCGGTTTCATGTAGATGTTAAATAACATGGGGGACAAAACTGAACCCTGAGGGACCCCATAGGTCAACGGCCAAGGAGTCGAACAGGAGTCCCCCAGCACCACCTTCTGAGTTCGTCCCTCCAGAAAGGAATGGAGCCATCGTAACACGGTGCCCCCAAGTCCCATCCCAGCAAGGCGGTCCAGAAGGATACCATGGTTGATGGTATCGAAAGCCACTGAGAGGTCCAGTAGAACTAACAGGGACACACTCCCCCTGTCCAGCTCTCTGCGAAGGTCATCCACCAAGGTGACCAAAGCTGTCTCTGTCCTGTAACCAGGCCTGAAACCAGACTGAATCAGATAATCCATTTCATCCAATAATCTCTGGAGCTGGGCGGCCACCACACGCTCTATTACCTTGTCCAAAAATGGAATGTTGGAGACTGGCCGATAATTTCCCAGTATGGAGGGATCCAGGGAGGGCTTTTTCAACAAAGGCCGTACAACTGCCTCTTTTAGGCACAATGGAATTCTGCCTTGTTGTAAAGAGGCATTAACCACTCCCCTCACCCACTCGGCCAGTCCCCCTCTGGCACTTTTGATGAGCCAGGAAGGGCAAGGATCCAGCAGGCATGTGGTGGCTCTCATCTCTCCAAGGATCTTGTCCACATCCTCGGGCTGTACAAATTGAAAGGAATCCATTATTATTGGACAAGCAGGAGCCAAAGTTACATCCCCTGAGACTGTATCAATTTTAGCGTCCAAGTCGGAGTGAATCTGAGCAACTTTATCTGCAAAGTGCCGTGCAAATTCTTGACCGGGCTGTTGAGTGGTCTATATTACCCTCCTGGGGGCCAGAGTTTAAAAGACCCCTGACCACTCAAAACAGCTCCGCTGGACGGCTCCCAGCAGACGCAATGGTGTCAGAAAAGAAAAGCTATGCTTTGCACTTTCCCTGCAAGCTACGCCTGGAAAGTGTCAGTTTTACCACCTGCCAAAGAAACAGAAGTCATTCTTAAATATCTCATTGGGAGCTGTGAGAATGAATAGCGTAAAAAACCTGGCACAGTCCAAATGATTCCATGGCATCTTCCACAGCATGATTACAAAAAGCCCAAGAAACAAAGGAGGAGTGAAATCTCACAAATTGCCCTCTAGATTTACCTCTTTTTACACACTGGAAGACTAGTGTGTTATGCTAGTAAAAGGCCTGGAGGTCTGACAGAGATTCTGCACAAGTGCAGATGGGCGCCACTCCCAAGCCAGCTGGCAGGACAATTTTGCACTGGCTTTTAAGACAAGGCAGTGGATCTATTCCAGATGTACCAGAGTGTAGGCAAAAGGTCAATCAACTCTCCTAATTGTAAAATAGAAAAAGACCCATGATGTGTTCCTCACAAGTCTCTGTACATTGTGTGCTTTTTATTAGTCAGACTTTGATTGTTTTCCCTTCCTTGTGTTTTGAATGGAGCTGAAATCAACACAGCTGTTTCTGTTTAATAACTTCCTATTAAAGAGGATCTTATGCCTAAAACAAGCTGTCACCAGCTTTGCTGATTGCTCTCCACATAGTTCTGGGAATGGCTTGTCTCAGATAACCAGCAATGCACACGAAACAGAGGTATCAGCAATAACTTCATTATTTAGTTACAGCAAATGTTCTAGCCCCAATGAGAAAAGTGAATACAGTTTGTTTGGAAAAGGGAAGTAGCTGAGTGGTAGAGCATATGCATTGCATGCAAAAGGACCCAGGTTCAATCCCTAGTATCTCCAAGTAGGGCTGGAAAAGACTCCTGCCTTTGGAGAGGCACTCCCAGTCAATGTTGACACTACTAAGACAGATGGACCCAACAGTCTGTCTTGGCGTAAGGCAGCTTGTTATGTTGAACGTGCCTGGCTTGACCTTTGCAGATTCCAATTCCTATACTAGTGCTATGTTAGTGGCTCTTTCAGTACTTGAAAACAGCAATCATGAGACTGCTGCTTAAAAAAAAAAGGTTGCCTTGAATCGTTCCACCTATTGGCCCATTGCAAATATACCCTTTTTTGGCACCCAGTTTGAGCAGCTGGTTGTTATATAAGTCCATGCACTTTTGGATGACACTATTTAATTCAGGTATGGCCAATGTGGTGCTCTCCACGTGTTGCTTCAGCCCCAGCCAGCATGGCCAATGGTCAGAGATAACAGGAGCTGTAGTCCAACAATATCCAGAGGACATGGCATTGGTTATCCGAATCTAAATCTGTTTCAATCTGGGTTTTGACCTGGTTTTGACACAGGGAGGACAGGAGCAGCATGGCCCTGTTAATTCTCTTGAACGCTCAGCAGTTTTCAGCACCATCAGCAACAGTATCTTTCTGGAGTGTTCAAGGTGGGGGCTGGAAACATTGTGCTCCAGTAGTTCTGCTCCTACTTGGATGTCTGTTTCCAGAAAGAGATACTGGAAAACTGTTGCTCTGACCCATGGCAATGCAACTGGGCCCTACTTTGTTCCTCATGTTTCTCAGCATCTGTGACAAACTACTGAGTGATGTCATTCAGTCTGTAGATTCTGACGGCACCCAAATCTATTTTCCCTTTTCATCTGTTTCAAGCAAAACAATTGATGTGTTCAACCAGTGTCGGGGACTGTTAACAGACTTGATGAGGGCTGAGATGTGATTGGTAGATGGTTAATATGTCCTGGGAGTTGTGCTTAGCTGGTCAGGACAGGATTTTACTTCCCTCCAATAATCTGTTCTGGAGTCTTTTTAGATGCACTTCTTTTGTGAGAGGATCAAGTAACCTTGGTGGCATGAAGCAACTTTCATCGGCCTGCCCATAATCATTCATGCTCAGGTAACATTTTTGTGTTGTATGTCAGGCTTTCCATGAAGAACATTCCAAAAGTGGAGGGTAGTACAAAATGCAGCAGCTAGATTACTGACTGGGACAGAAGTATGGATACATCTTGCTAGAGTTACAACACCTGTGTTGGCTCCTGATTTATTTCCAGGCTAAATTCAAGGTGCTTGTTTTAAAAGTTGTCCTATGGTTTTAACCTTCAAGAAGGAATTGTGTTGGCAGAGCACTGCCATGTCTGAATATGAACTAAAATGAGAGTGAATGAGAGTCCAGCATATATTTGGATTTCTGTCCTACTTTCAGAGTAAAATGAGAAAACTAAAAAAGAAAATTCTTCTGCTCTGACTAATTCCACTACGGTGTGAGTCATAAGTAAACCAGGTTGATTAGTGTTTTGTGCTTTTTTAACAAATCAAAATCTATACTGAGAGGTGTGTGCATAGTTTCTCTTTGAGCTCAGGCTAGAGCTCAGGATGCATTCTGCATGCTTAAGCATTCTTGAGGGGGCTTCTATATGATTTTGGAAGTTTTAGTAATGGCACCTCACTTATCCTTCCTGTCCAGATGTAGAACTGTATTATTATTTCATTAGGCTACTATTTAGCGGTCATAATGGAAGTGCCGTGTATACCAGGGGTGAGGAATCTCCAACCTCTGGGCCAATCACGGCCCTTCAGGGACTCTCATTTGACTCCTCCATTTCCTCCAAACCACACCCATCCACTAATTAGCTGACATCACTAGTGATATCAGCTGATGGATGGGAGGACAGGGTTTAATTCTGGCTTGGCTAAGCCATCATCAGGAAACAAGACTGCACAGTCAAGGTAGCATGATTTAATCCCCACTTGCCAGCTGAGTAGGGATTAAAACCCCATGCAAAAGCACCTTTTGAAGCAGCTCATGTATACAAGTTACTTCAAAGAAGTATTTGCAAAGCCTTTAAGATTGCTCCTGTGCTCCCATTGGCTCAAACAGTCTTAAAGCCTCTAACTTTCCTCACTCTTTCTTTTTAAGTTTCTGAGATCAGGGACTTAAAGAGGGAGGGGGAGAGACTTGCAAAAGCCTCTTCCAAGTCTCCCCACACTTTCCTTTTAAGTCTATGACTTGGAAGAGGCTTTTGCAAGTCTCTCCCCCTCCCCCTTTAAGTCACCGATCTCAGAAACTTAAAAGCAAAGCACAAGGGATTTTGACAGGTGGGCAACCTTGCCCACCTGTCAGTTATATGATGTCATGTGGGCAGCCCCTCCCACTTGTAAAATTTGGCTAGCAAGGCAGATCCTGATAAGGATCTGGCCGGTGGAGCCATAAAGGTTTCTCTACACTGATGTATATGCATGGTTGCATGCATATGACATAGTGACTTTATATTACAATGTGAAATAAACTGGCATGCAGTTATGTCATTGTGGTAATGATAACATGACTATTTTGAAGCAGCAATAAATTGCTGGGAAAAAAATAAACCAAGATAATTCAAATATTGATGACAGTTTAGGGTCGGAAGTAAAGCTACTCTGATACCAACCAAAATATTGAGAGCAGATTTGCCATCACAATATCTTTTCTCTTTGACAAACAGAAGCAGCAACTGACTCTGGTAATACAATAAAGTAAGCAAAACCACTTAACTGAAAGTGGTTATGTACCACATCTGCTGTAAAAGGTGAAGCTAATTATTAAAGCTTAAACTACCAGGGAAATGCTATGGTGGATTCCTTTAAACGGAATTTAATCTTCTCTCATCCTATAAAAAGAAAACACATGGGGAGACAAGGAGAGTGTGTAGACTACAAGTATCTGGTGGAACTAATTCCCTTTGGAAAGTCTGGGATGCAGAGACACTTGACCATGTTCACTCTTCGCAAGTACAAAAGTGGAAGGCCAGGGGAAGTGCTTAAGAGTACATAGCAGTTTTCTCCAGTAACTCAATGGTCAGCTGGAATCATGACTTGCATTTAGTTGCCATCAGTTACAGTTTGGACTCCAAGACATGGTTTGTCTCTTGTTAAGATCCGAAGAAATACAGCACATGTTAATGGTCAGACTGCATCTGGCTGCAAGGAGGTGTGCATCATTTTCTCTACTGTATCATTCCCAAAGGCTTTCTGGAATTTCTCCTGGGAAACAATGGCTAAAAAGAGGCTACTCTTCATTCTCTTCCTGATATGTTCTGTTAAATCCGGGCTGAAAATTCTCAGGGGGGGAATTGTTAATTTTTCTTAAAATTTTCTTTTGCAAGACTCTGCTGAAGTGTTGGAAAATTTTGCCCCTCCCCTTCTTTGCAGAATATTCAGCAAAAGTGTGCCCCAGATTTCCACCAACAAATAAAGCGGGGAATTTCAAGTGTAACTATGGGTCTGGTTTTAATACTGATTAATGCATTTTAATATATATATTTTAATTATTGCTGAAGCAAGCAATGAACTGTACTTCTCCCAGTCTTCCTCCGTTAGCTCATGGCTTCCTTCATCGACCAGTAACAACAAACAATGTACTGTAATTTAGTATTAACTGAACCAAAATTTCTTAGAATTTTCTGAGAAATTTTCAGGTAATTTTCTTCCCCCACCAAGAATATTTGGTTAAATGCTGCTCTTCTAAATTTGCTACTTGCAGATAGGGTGCAGAATTTTAGGAGACTACTTTAACTCAGCCCCAAATTGTTGGCCTTAGCACAAAGCAATAGACTACAGTAGATAACAGAAAGTGAGCCATTTTCTTGCCCTTTGCCCTCACTGTTCTCTTTCATTTGTTTGAAGAGATACATCTAAGAGGGAGATAAAATTTAACTTTTTGTCAGATATGGATACATATGGCATATGAATTACTATAATTTTATTATAGTAATTAAATACTAAGGTGACATAACTGAAAATCGTTGGTGTAACTTTAAAAATCTGATTTTCAAACAGAAATAACAGTTCTCAGAAGTTTTTAGAAATTGAAAATGCTGTGTTACACTGAACCCAGGAAAGCATCAGTTAATCATGAATTACACTCATCATGTCTATGTAAGATGGACCCCTTGGGTGGAGTGTGTGGAGTGGTTTCCCTGTAACATATAAGCCACATTCACACTATACATTTATTTCTCTATTATTACACTTTAAAAAGTCAGACTGCCCCCAAAGAATCCTGGAACATATAGTTTGTGAAGGATGCTGAGAGTTGTTAGGAGACCCCTCATAGAGCAACAATTCTCAGAGTTCCCTGGGTAGAGGGACTGACTGTTAAACTGCTCTGACAATTGTAGCTCTGTGAGGAGAATAGGATTCTCCTAACAACTCTCAGCACCCTTCACAAACTACATGTCCCAGGATTCTTTGGGGGAAAGCTATGACTACTTAAAGTAGAATGATGGTGGAAAAATTTATAGTGTGAATGTGACCATAGCCTTCTCTTATATTGTTTGTCTAAGCAGAAAAAAACACCTACAAGACAATGCCTGTTTCTGACATGAGTTACGTGAAATGAAGATACAAAGCCAATTAAGTTATGTTCCTCTACCAGAATATAAATAGTCAGCTTGGAACTGTATTTTACATCTTTAATTTCTTCCATAATGAGAATGTTTTCTCAATAATTGCTCTTATTTCGAACAATGCACCTGTATTTGAAGGCCCCTTGTGTAGAATCTGGAACCAAATTCTCACAGAAGTAGTAAATCTCTGCCTGGATTGCATCACTTCAGACAGCAGGTTTAGGCTGACATGATTTAATGCTCATCTACATATTAAGAAAAGTTCCCTGCACATAGAAAACTAGATAACAGTAAGATGGCTAAATTGGAACCCTTTGTCCTGACATGCCAGCTTTCTATGTGGAGGGATTTTATTTTATTGGAAGAGTATTTGATAATCTAAGGCTCCACCAGCAATAGTCCAACCTACGCACAGGTTTATCACCTGCATGAGAACTAAGCTAATCTATTTGGATGTTCTCCACACTTCAAGGTTAACACTAGAGGCACTTTTGCACATCCCACCTCTGTCTGAGCCGATTTGAGCAGGAATGTGGGAAAGACCCTTCTCTGCAACAGTAGTGTCTCGGCTGTAGAATTTCATGCCCCAGGATATCCATCTGGTTCCTAAATCTCTGTCTTTTTTGCCTACTTCTTACAACTTTCTTATCTAGGCAGGTTGATTTTTCTATCATTTTTAAATTATCTGCCATCTTTATCTCTTGCTAATAGTTTGTGTTTTGATCATGTGATACTATTTAAATTGTATGGATGGTTTTAATTTGTTCCGTAACTGGTCAGCCTATTTTGTGAGTATGATTCTGCCTTCGTTTGGAGATTTCAGGTTGTGCAAGAGAATGAAAACAGTCACCCAGAGTCTTCCATCCCTCCCAGGAGCTGTACTTTCACTATTAAGCTGGAGAAACTTTGTACCAGCTGCCACTTGGGCAATGGGTACTTTAGCTTCAGTTCTCACTTGTTAGCTGCAGCTTCCACTGTTTACATTATCATAATTACTTTGTCTCATATATGTGATGATCACCAAACCATCCTATAATCTCACACTATAATTAGCACAAATGTCACCAGGTACTTATTCCTTCAGATATGGCATCCTCTGAACTACTGCAAAATGATGTACACCAGGTGTCAGTAAATTGACCATAGTGGGATTAAAAAATTAGCCTTGCATTGGAAGTGTGTATTCTATAGATCCTTAGAGGGTTGTTGTTTTTAAAAGAAACTATGTTTTTAAAAAGGTATCAGAACAAATGGGTATAGTGCAGTAACTCTTAACATACTGCTCTTCTTTTCATCTGGCAAAATCTGACACTGGCTTGTCAGGTTTATTAAAGCTTTAAAATCTTTGTTCACAATCATTTTCAGCTCAAAGCTGTACTTCATGCTGTGGCAAGAGAGAAAACACTGGAAGGTCTGCCTGAGTGAGATGGAAGAACAGAGATGAGCGCTTTGTAATCTGAGATTAGCGGATAAAAGAGACTGGAGGAAAAACACATTTCCTGTTTAAAAAATCACCCACTTAGCGTTAATGGAAGACAACCAACTGAGCTAGCATGGAAACTGAGGTTAGAAACCAGGATGCATCAAATGAAACGAAAGTACATGTGTTGGCTCTCAACAACCTTCAGGTGATTTTGCTGATTCTCTAGTGATGGAGAATGGAGAGCTGAAGATAGTATGCTTTCCCTTGTATACCCATTCATACTCCTGTCCTGCTAAAAAAAAGGTTTTGAAGGCTTTTGATGAGTGTGAAGATCACCAGCAACACTACATCTATAATAACACCTTCATAAAATGTGCCATAAAATTATGTCCGCGTTGTTTTACTGTTTTAGCCATTTTGTAGCTAATGCCTATTTCCACAATTTAAACTGCCAGTTGAAGGTTCGCTCTGTGTTGCAGGCCAGTTCTATCAATCTACTCCAGGTCCCTTCAAAATTTATAAGATGAGCAATGCGTGTGCAGAAGTAAACCAGATCAGAGAAATCATGTATAGCCTTCAAGACTAGAGATTGTGTACAGGTGTCAGGTGAATGTGTGAGGGCTCAAAATGTGCAAGGGATGTGGGATACCTATGTGTAGTCCCAGCACCTTGTCCCTTGTGTGCTCAATGTGAAATTCAATTGACCATTGTTAGGAAAAAAAACCACAGTCAGGAAAAATGTGCTATTAGGGTTCCTGATCTAAGGAACGATTGTAACAGTGTTCAGCTGAGTGTAATTAGATCGCATCAGATCTTCATGGACAGTGCAATGTCAGGAGAGGAAGGGATGGTATGGCACACCTATAGATGTTTTGGGGGTGACAGGTGCATATGCACTCAGGGACCCTACACATTTAGAATCTTTATGCATTTACCCATATGCCTGAAGATGGCTGTTATCTCATTAAGTGTCATCAGTGTGCTGATGATACCCAGCTCTATTTCTCCATGACATCTGAGTCAGGAGAGGCTGTGTAAGCCCTGGACCAGTGCCTGGATGCAGTGGTAGACTGGATGCATGCCAACAAACTGAATTTGAATCCTAGAAATATGAGGCCTTGTGGGTGGGTGGTTCCCCTGTCCAGGACATATGACAGTTCCTTGTTCTGAATGGGGTTGCACTCTCTTAGAAGGAGCAGGTTCACAGCTTTGGAGTACTCCTTGATCCATCTTTGTCATTAGAGGGCCAAGGGACCTCTGTGGCTAGGAGTGCTTTCTACCAGCTTTGGCTGGTATGCCAGCAGTGATCATTCCTGAACCAGGATAGCCTCAGCACAATGCTCCATGAATTGGTAACCTCAGGACTCAATTACTGGAACATGCTTCATGTGAGGCTAGCCTTGTATCTGGTCTGGAAGCCTCAGCTAGTGCAGACTGCAGCAGCTAGACTGCTCACAGCAGCAGGCTATTGGCATCATGTTAACTTCGCTTATGAGAGAGCTGCACTGGTAAACAATTTGCTACTGGGCCAAGTCCAAGGTTCTTGTGTTAATTTAAAAACTCCTAAACAACGTGGGCCCAGAGTACCTTAAGAACTGCCTGATTCCTTATGCTCCACCTCGATCACTGAGGTCTCCTGATGGGACACTTTTGGTGTTCCCCAACTCCTAAGGTTCAACTGACCTTTACCAGGGACTGAGCCTTTAGTATTGCAGACCCTGCCCTGTGGAAGTCCTTGCCAAAACAGGTTCAGCAGGAGTCTGTTGTCTTTCTTTCAGACATCTTTTTAAAACTATATTATTCAGACAGGCCTTTAGAACCTGTGATTCTTTGCCAACCAGCTTTATCTGATGTGTGTTTGGCATTTTTATTGTTTTTACTGTAGTGTTTTGTCTTTCGGTTGTGTACTGCTTTGCGATATTTCATATAAAAGTACAGTGTACAAATATTTAAATACATTATTAAAAATGTAATGTGCACAAGAGGGAGAGTCAATACAGTCTTGGCTTCTCCTGGTCTGCTTTGCCCTTGGTCCCTTCACCCTCCCTCCTACTTGCTGGAGAAAACAGGATCCCACTGCATAGCAAGTGGGACAAAAGGAGCATGGGACAAAGGATTTCTTCTCCTCCTGACAATGCTCACTAGCTCAGAAAAGGCAGTTGAATAGGACTCGGAGGCTCCAGAGATTGCCAGTGGACTCCTGTCCAATGATGCTGACCCCTGGCACCAGCCTTGTGTTAAAGAGACATGCATCAGCTTCAAGATGCAATTTTGTAACTCTAGTGAGATTGCCCCTTTCCAAAAGTCTGAATATTACCTAATCATTGCACTGTTCCATTCTCCATCTGTGTCCCCAGACTGGTAGAACAGCCTTTGAAGCTCCCCAGATTTATATTATTCTGGGGAAACATGAACTGCCCCATGTAGGCTTATGCCCCAGTAAATGTGTTTGTCTTTATAGAGTGACTTAACTGTTGTTACTTGTGTGGATCTTGTTCAAGGATGGGCGATAGATGAATTCTCATCAAAATCGGATTTGCTCATATATTCCAGGATAAATCAAAGTCTGGAGTGAGCTCAGACAGACAACTACCCACTTAAAACAAACAAAAAAGAGCATTCTGCATCTTTGGAATAGAAGCTGTGTAAGATTGGCTGGATCCCTGTGCTATCACCAGGAAACCTCCCTGGAGTTCTCAGAGGGGAAAAGTTAACAAGGCGATGGATGAAGCTATAAATGAATGAATGCTCATGCCGCGTTTCTTAAATCAGGTGTAGGGAACGCAGGCCCAGGAGCCAAATGGGGCCCTCCAGTCCCCTGTGCCCAGCTCTCAAGCCTCTCTCTGGACCACCACCCCCTAAGCTACCCCCTCACCAACGCTCCTCAAGTGCCTTTGCCTGGCTGAACTGTGATAGTGCCTCCTGCTTGCCTGGGTGGAGATTTGTGTGTGTGTTGAACCCTTCAACTTCCGCATGGCTGGAAAGTACAAAGGGAAGAGTCACATCCATTGGATCCTATGGGCTCACCCACCGGGCTCACCCACCAACCCGGGGCATGCAGCCCCTTGAAGCTTGCCACAAGGGAATGGGGTCCTCAGCCTTTGTTTTAAATAATGAGAAAAGTCACAGCTCTTCTGAAATGTGTTTTGGGGGGAAGGGAGGAGGTGGCTGCACAGTGTGCTGCTATGCACATTTATCCTGCTAATCTTTAATGCTGCATTGTACTTTTATTGTTATTTGCTTAGTACTGCTGAATTTATTTATTTTTTTCTTCTTGCTTGTGAGCCTTTCTAAGAACTCTGCTATAGAGTGGCCTATAAATACTAAATAATAAACAAATAAATAAATGAATGCTCTCAGCAAGAAGAGGGGCTCCTTCCCTGACTGGTCTCTATTTCATGAAAAAACAACAGCAGAGTATTCTTTGTCTCTAGTGACTAGAGTCCAAAAATAACCCATGAGAGTCATCAAGAAAGTGTAGATTTTTTTTGAAAAAAAGTGAACACTGTTATGACAAAACTGGTCCAGAATATTATTTGGGCATTGTCATTAAGGCACCATGGAAGAACACATTGGTTTTCTCTCCTTTAGGTATCTTCCAGGTGACCTTTGACATTCATTCATGTCTAGGGTTGCCAGGTTCTTTGCCTGAGACTGATCCAGTATCTTTAGGAGAAGAGAAAGTCAGCCAAGTGCAGGTGTTCTTGCAACTCTGTAATGGGAAAAACCACAAGGTGGAATTCTCCCTTTCCCCTGCACAACTTTTAAAGATACAGAAGACTTCTTGGTTGCCAGGCCCAGCCTCCAAGAGGTCTTCTGTATCTTTAAAAGTTGGGGAGGGGGGAGGGAGAATTCCACCTTGTGGTTTTTCCCATTACAGAGTTCCAAGAACACCTGCACTTGGCTGACTTTCTCTTCTCTTAAAGATACAGGATCAGTCTCAGGCCAAGAACCTGGCAACCCTAATGCTGCCTTTGAACATGGAGGCTCTTTTTACCTAACAACTGTTGTTAGACCGCTATTCCTCATTAATTTGTCTAAGCTCTCACGTATGAAACAGCTGTGGTATTCTGCTGTGTATAGGGGAGCTGTGGTAGACATAGTTGTACAGCACATGCAATTTTGCAAATGTGTTTGTTACATGTGTAAGTATTGTACATTTTATGCATGTGTGAAAAACATGTTTGAGCTACAAGTCAAAAATGTAATGTGTGAGGAAGCCTTTTGCCCACTAAGAAGACTGACTTCTCTGGGTAGAAAGAAAACCGGTCTCTAATCACCTGTGCCAAGCTCCTGCAGATTCTCAGCTCTGTCTTGATTGAGTTAAATTGCTCAGTCTTTATTCACCCACATTTTTGTTGGCAATTTTCGGTGGGAGTTTTCCTGTATCAGTAGTGAGTAAAAATGGAATTGTGATTCACCCTCATGTGTTTTTATTTGAAAGTACCTTCCTTTTTTTAAAAAACAAACACAGCAACATAGATGGTTAGGAATTTTCCCCTCACTTCTGCGCTCCCTCCATACCCCTCTATGTAACCTCTCCTGCATCCTTTACAGTTAGCCTAGAGACCCACCGTATTGCCGCAGAGCTGCTACAGATTGTGCTTTGTGCTGGAGCAGAGGCAAAAGAGTTTCCTGCCAGTCACTTGAGTTGAAGCCACTCCTCTCTTGCAGAGATATTTTGTTTCTGATTTGAGTTGGGAGGACCAATCAGGGGGCTCGCACTGTTTTTACTGTACTGTCAGATTGCAACCTTCTCCCGCTCCTGCTAATCTGGGTAGCCTTCTTTGGTGTAGTCCACAGCAGGCTGCCTTTACTCACACACATCCGCTCTTTCGCACATAGCTCAGCCTCTGTTAGCTATTCAGCTCGGAAACCTGTTTCACTGCTGATGTTTAAAAATGAGGTGGAAGCTGCTTTTCCTCCAGCTTTGACAGTGAAATTCTCCTTCTAGGCTTTCATGAGCAGCAACACTGTGAGATTGTTTTGCCACCAGCAATCTTGTGATTTAAATGTCATCCATGGACATTTCTCCCTCTGCTCCAGCATCGCGGGTCCTTTTCACAGATATTAAGATTAAAGAGCTTGGATTCTCTAAGGCTCGTATCCAAGGGCATCGGCTGTTAACATACTGAACTACATCTGCTTCTTGGCTAAGACTGAAGAAAGACATCTTAAGCCTGGAAATCCTGCCTGCGCTTGTTCTCTAGCACACTCACACACGCGCACACACACACACAGAGGCAGCACAAGAAGCATATGCTGCAGCAGGTTTTTTTTTTTAAATCCAAAAGGCTGCTTCACTTTCCCAGTTCCAGTGACAAGATAATGAAATAAGAACCTACCGTCTCCAAGAAAGGAAATTACAGGAATCAGCTACTGAAAAGGAATCAGCAAGTTAAACAGCAGCAGAGGACGAAGAACATTGGGTGAAAATTAAGATAAACAGCAACAACAAAAAATCAAAGGAAACAGGTGGAACACTGTGACACGCTTCTAAGAGCTAATTCAGGCTTTAAAGTGGGGGGAAAGCCCCCTTAATTTTTTTCTCTGATTGTTTGTGTGTGCAATCCAGCATCACCAGAGTGCAAAATCTGCCTCTAACCTCTTTCCCTGGCTGCTGCTTGTTGCTAGCCCTGTTGCTGTTAACTGACAGAAACGTGTTAACAAAGCAGAAAGAGGGAAAAATGCCAGCCATCCTGGTAGCCTCCAAAATGAAATCTGGACTACCTAAACCTGTCCACAGTGCTACTCCTATTGTTCATGTTCCAGCAGCAAGGACCATCCCGCAACCTTGTTACCTGAAGTTTGGGAGCAAGGTGGAGGTGAGCAAGTCATTCTATTCCAGCCAGATCCCTCTCAAATCAAATAATGGTCATGAGAATGCAGGAGATGGCTTGCCTCCCAAGAAGAGTAGCTCCATAGAAAATGGTTTTGATACACAGGTCAGTAAAAATGATGTTAGTGTGGTAACAGCATAGGTGTGTGGGTTGTGTTTTATGGAAATCTGTTGAGCATGGTGCTGATAGTACAGATTGTGTTGGGATGCTTAGGGAATGTATATGACATTTCTGGTGGATGCATATACTGGAGAGGGAATTGTATTTTTACAAATGTGTTGCAGTGGAAAAAGGAATGGGATATTCATAAATGTTTTTATAATGTTTCTTAGTTGTGGTGGGTAGGTGTTTATTTGAATAGTTTACTAAGACAGGAATATTGGTAGTGAAATGTGTGCTTTGTTTGTGATCCCAATACATAAGATT